>NC_048600.1:117123396-117148148 GCF_003668045.3 Cricetulus griseus
AGTTCTCTTCTTCCACCATGTGGGACTGGGAGACTGAACTCAGGTTTTCAGGCTTGGCAGCAGGCATCTTTACCTGCTGAGCCATATTGTTGGTAGTCCACGGATAGCTTCTATATGTTTGCCATGCTTGACACCCTGAGTGGAGAAGGAGACCTGCCCTATGATCTTACTCTGGGCCAACCTGTGAAGTTCCTTCAGGTCAATCACTTGCCCCTGGTTCCCATACTTATCCCCAACCCCCCAAGTCCTCTTGGGACTCACTCTGACTGTCTCCAAGCCACACTATCTTCCCACTCTTTGGAGGCCTGATCAGAGGCCCTGTTGTGATTTTTGCTTCTATTCTTATAACAGTCCCTGTGGAAGAAAAGAAAAAATGTCACCCAGATAAAGACACAAAGCATTAAAAGAGAAGAAAACAAGGAGTGACATTTGGAAAAGTTGAAACAAGAATGGCCTGGCAGGGCTGAATTTGGGAGGCAGGAGAAAGCCGGAGCCTGGGGGACTAGGGATGGATGGTCCCACATCCATCTGACTCTCTGTCTTAATCACCAAGGCTTTCAGACTGGCCTCTGCTTCCAAGATCTCTGTGTCTTCAAGATCTAAGCAGCCAACCTATGTGAGATGGTGAGGAGCCCAAGGCAGTCTTTAAGCAGACCAGGCTCACCAAGACGGAAGCTCTGCACCACGGCAGAAAGGGATGGGGAACAAAAGAAACTAACTTGGAGCTTGGAGCTGGATAAAGAGCCAGCCCAGTCTTTGCTTTTTATGTTGTATTGCCTTGGGTTATACAGCAAGCTTTGACTTCCTCTCCTTCAGAATGACTGTGGGTGGGCCACCCTGTGCAGGGCAGGTACAAAGACAGCCCCTGGTTGTTGGTTCTTTGGTATCTTCTCCAGCCTCAGAGTTCCAAGACCCCTCCCATACCATCCCCTCCTTTATTCTGTTGAGACAGTGTGTCATGTAGCTCAGCCTGGCCTCAAATTTGTTTCATAGCCAAAGATGGTCTCGAACTCCTGATCCTCCTGCCTCCATCGCCTGAATACTGAAATCATGGGTGTGCCCGTGTGCCTAGTTTATGCAGTCTTACAGACTGAATCCAGGGCTTTATGCCTTCTAAGAAAGCCATTTATCAAGTTAGCTACATCCTGAGCCTGTCAGTGGGATAGCACTTTCTGCATTGGAATCTACCAGTGGTCCAAATTCCTTACCCAGCCTCCCCTCCCTCTGTTAGACCTGACTTTGCTCCAGTTTCTTGGGAGGGACAGTGGGGTCATTTGTGACTCCTGTTCAGCTCATCAGTGGCCACAAATATGGCCATCCATAGGGTGAGATGTATTGGGGGGGGGCATGTCCTGGGTACCAGACCACTCACAGCCGCTGTCTTGTTTCAGGTTCTTGGGGTTCAGGGTGTCAGCTCCCTTCTCAGACAGCTTCTCCATGCTGCTGGTTTTCAACTCTCAGTTTCACACAGACACACAAAAATGAGGCAACTCTTCTCTCTCATCACAGTTATAACAAACAAACGGAAACACTCCAGCTGGTCCAATCAGTCAGGCTTGGCTCAGGTGGTCACACGGATGCCAATCACTGTCTCATTCAGATCGTAGAGCCAGGATGGGAATAAGCAGTTTTTTATGGAGAAACAAAGGAGTCAACAGTTCTGAGCAAGTTAATCGGGTCTCTTGTTTGTTGATCCCTTCTCTCTGCTCTAACCATTCCCATCTAAGTTGAAGCACAACTGTCATTTGCAATCTGTGGCTTCCTGTTCCCTACCCTGGTGCTCAGGTCTCTCTGTTATTTACCCACAGAGTAGTCAACTTGCAGATCTGCTGGCTTTTCAAAGTTCAAGGAGATGCTGTACTCTTCCCAACTGCCTTAAACATCCACTAATACCTCCCCCCCCCCAGCACACCTCCCACCCGGCCTCTGCATGCTGGGCCAGCAGTTTCCCTGTTAGAGGAGACACTTTTTGTATAACAGGTCACAGCATAACTAACCACAGCATCCCTTTGTGAGCAGCCCCTTGCAAACAGGTCATTTAGTAGTTGGCTTGCAGCTGGCTTAGCTTGGAGTGGTGAAAGAAAGGAGAGGCTGTGAGTGACTTGCTTCAGGGTGTGATGAAGACAGAAGGAAGAATCTAACACACCTCCTGGGGCCATGGTGAGGGAGGTTCCTGGCTGTCAGCCTTGGCCATTCTCATTGTAGCCTGGTGATGCATCAGTTGCCTTCCCTCCAAAATTGTGTGTGTGTGTGTGTGTGTGTGTGTGTGTGTGTGTGTGTGTGTGTGCTCGTATGCTGGTACACTTGCACAAGAGTGTGTGTGCATACAAGTGGAGGCCAGAGGTCAACATCAAATGTCTCCTTCAATGGTGCCCCACCTTGTTTTTTGTTGTTGTTGTTGTTGTTGTTGTTGTTGTTGTTTTGTTTTTTGTTTTTTTTTTTCTTTTTTTTTGAGACAGAGTCTCTCACCCAACCTGGCTTGTTGATTCAGCTGTGCTGGCTGGCCAATGAGCTCCAGGGATCTACTGTTCTCTGGGGCCATGTCTGGCTTTTTACACAGGTGCTGGGGATCTGAACTCAAATCCTCATGCCTGTATGGCAGAATGAACTTCAGACATTATTTAAACGTATTCCTGTTGGGGCCATTGTAGAGTCACAGGTGGTTTTAAGAGGCATTCAGAGGGAACCCAGGCCCCCTCGACTCGGTTTTCCATGAGAGCATCTTGCAAAACATCTATCCAGGATGTGGACAATGATACAGGAAAGACATTGGAGGTTTCCATCCCTGCAGGAACCTCTGTGTTGCCCTGTGATAGCCAGGCCACTTCCCTCTCCCACCCCACCCTGTCTCTAATGGTGTAACCATTGTGGTAATATTTTGTTTATGGTCTAATAAAGCTTGCCAGAAGATAAGAGTGCAAAGCTAGCCACAACCATAGAAGCCAGGCAGTGGTGGTACACACCTTTAATCCCAGCACTCAGGAGACAAAGACAGTTGGATCTCTGTGAGTTCAAGGCCACTCTGGGTTACATGAGAGTGACTCACTCTAAGGGAGAAACAGAACTCACACCTTTAATCCCAGCACTAGGGAGACGGAGACAGGAGTTATATGGCTGGGCAGACAGAGGAATATAAGGCTGGAGAAGACGGGAAGACAATTAGCCTCCAGCCACAATGAGGACAGGAAGGCATTCAGTCTCTAGCCTTGCTGAGGATTCATGGAGACAGGGTCACCCCAGCCTTGGTAGAGGTAAGAGCTTGAGGCTGGCAGCTTTGCTTACTAGATCTTCAGCTTGAACCCCAATACCTGTTTCTGGGTTTATAGTATTCCATGTTTTTAGCTATGCTGTTTGCAGAGCGCTTCCTCTCTTTAGAGGATCACCTTTCCCCATTCAGCATGACTGAGATTCATCAAGGCTGCTGTGTGAACTGGTGTTTTTTTCTTCTTGTTGCCAAGTAATACTTTACAATGTAACCAAGGAGTTTGTTTATTTTTTTAGGCATTCCCCTGCTGGAGGACACCTGGGTGTTTTCCAGTTTGAGAAGACACCAACAAAGCTGCCACACACATTTACATACGTTTTTTGCAAGGTTTATTTATTTTTAATGTGTGTGTACTTTGTCTGTATGTCTGTGCACCACATGCGTGCGGTGCCCATGGAAGCCAGAAGACAGTGGTAGATGCCCTAGAACTACTAGTGTTATAGACAGTTGTGAACTTCTGTGTAGATGCTGGGAATCATACCTGAGTCCTCAGCAAGCGCAGTAAGTACTCTTAACCATGGAACCATCTCTCCAGCCCTCTAATCCAGTTTTCCATTTTTTTCTGTTGATTGTTTCATTGTGATACATATATATATATATATAATATATATATATATATATATATATATATATATATCCACTGTACTCATGTGGAGGTCAGAGGATAACTTAAGGGAATCAGTCTCCCCTTCCACTGTGGATTATAGGGATGCAACTCAGGCCATCATTTTACCTGTTGACCCATCTCTCGAGCCCAGCATACATCATATTGGTGAGTGCAGTCTTCATTTCCGTGGCATCAATATCCAGAAACTGCCCACTTGCCTTCCACAGAGGCAGCACTGACCACAATCCACCAGTGACAGGTGAGTGACGGGGGGGGCGGGGGAGAGGGGGACTCTAGTCCCTTGCCTGAATCAGTTCCTAGTTTAGTTTAGCTCATCAGGTCCATTGGATGCTGCCTCATAGGAACTGAAACTTCCAGTCCCTTAAAAGTTTAAAAGTGAGCATCTTTGCAAGCATTGGGTTGTCATCCATGCCTTCTTCAGCTAACTACCTCTTCATGTCTTCCGTTTTCTAATTGTACTAGACTCTTGGGTTTTGTTGTTTGTTTTAAATGTTATAAGCTTAGGTGTGGTAGTGGACACCTTTGATTCCAGCATTTGGGAGGCAGAGACAGGTGGATCTCTGTGAGTTCAAGGCCAGTCTGGTTTACAGAGTGAGACTTTGTCTAATATGTATGAGTGGGTGTGTGTACTTTATTACATATATAAACTTTATTATATAAATAAACTTTATTATATAAAACTTGTAAATAAAAAACTTCATGGCTGGGCATTGGTAGGCTTTAATACCAGCACTCAGGAGGCAGAGGCAGGTGGCTCTCTGTGAGTTTGAGGCCAGCCTGGTCTACAGAGTGAGTTCCAGGACAGGCTCCAAAACAATACAGAGAAATCCTGTCTTGAAAAACCAAAAAAAAAACAAAACAAAACAAAACAAAAAAACTCCATATGCCAAAGTTAATACAACCCAAAGTCTACATATTTCAACGAACTTCTCTTCAGTTAAAATAGCCATTTAGAATGGAAGCTGTGTAGTGTATTTTATATTTTGACTATTGAATATATTTTATGTACTATCCACCCTCTGTCACAAAAAATTCACAACAGAGTTAAAATTAGAAAAACAATTTTCCCTTTATGGCCACTTTCATAACTCATGTTGATCCCCTGCATTGTTCTTTTGTTGTTGTTGTTGTTGTTGTTTTAAGACAAAGTAGACCAGGCTGGCCTTGAACTCACAGAGATCTGCCTACCTCTGCCTCTTGAGTATCTGGACTAAAGTCATGTTTCACTATGCTGGGGCACTCTTTGTTTTTGAATGGCAGGTTTATGATTGTTTTTGTTTGGTGGTAGTTGGTTGGTTGTTTAGTTTGGGGGCTTTGTTGTTTTTGCTCAACCAGCCCCAAGCTCACCAAGTGACTGAGGATGACCTTGAACTTCTGATACTTCTGCCTCCACCTCCAAGCACTAAGATTACAGTCCTGCACCACCATGCCTGCTTTATGTGGTCCTCAGGATTGAAGCCAGGACTTCGTGCATGGTAGGCTAGCATTCTTCCAACTGAACTGCATCCCTCAGCCTTCAGGCCTGTGGGTTTTTTAAGGAGGGCTACAGTAAGTGCATAAAGGAGAATGAGCCCCAGGGACAAGGTTGGGGACACAGGGCTGACTGAGAAGGGCATAGGTGGTGGCAGCCCAGAGTGTTAGGACCTGAGAGGCCTGGCTCATTTATTCAGACCTTGTCAGACATGGGATAGACTCACTCTGCAGCCTCCGTGTCCTCCTGCTGCCCCCTGAGGCTTCCAGTCATTTCCAGCAGAGGGTACTGCAGTCTCCCGGGATCAGACCCCAGAGCAGAGAGACTGGCCTGAGAACCAGAAGCCTGGCGTGGGACCCAACTGTGTGACACCTGAATCCTGGGGAAGGTGTCTGAATGGCTAGGCCCATGGAACCTCCTGGGATAGCCAGGGACAGAGAGGAGCAGCTCATATTTCACCAATATCTGGTGTATGACCTGAGCTTGGGTGGATAACAGAATCCCATCAGGACCTGTCCCCATAGGGCGACACTTCCCACCATGCCACAGGAACCTCTCTGGACATTAGGTTCTGTAGCCTAGAAGTAATGGAACAATATTTTAGCCAGACCCCAAGACAGAAGCCTGCATGTGCAAGGTATGTGAGATGGGCTTGGAGCCTACATGTGTGAGATGGGTTTGGTGGGACATACCTAAAATCCCAGCACTAGGGAGGTGGAGGCAGGAGAACCAGCAGTTCAAGGCCAGCCTCTGATACATATTGAGCTTGAGGCCACTCTGGGTTACATGAAACCCTATGTCAAAGGCTGGGGGCTCTAGTTCAATGGCAAAACACTTGCACAGCATGAGCAAAGCCCTGAGAATCAGAAAAACAGAAAGAAAGTCTCCACAAATATGAGGGGCTCACGAGCGAGTTGTGGTGTACATCTGTTGTGTGTATGTGCAGGTGTGAGAAGCAGGGAGAGGTGTCACTGGGGGACCAGTAACCTCTCCAATATTTGCTTCCAGTCTGTTGGCTGTGACCTTGGGTAAGAGACATCTTTGGGGGCTTTGGTGTACCAGGGTTCTGACCGAAGGCCCTAGAGTAGATGACATTTCTTCAAATTACGTTCAATGCTGGCGTTTAAGTGGATTTATTTTGGAAACTAGATTCCCGAGGCTGTGTGGATGTTCAGTCAATAAAGTGCCTGCTGCTCAAGCATGAGAACCCCAGTTCCTTCTCCAGCACCTGCACACACTGCTGGCCATGTAGTGTAGCCAAATCTTTGCACTCCGGATTTAGGGAGAGATGGTATCTTAAAAGGCAAGGTAGAGGAGCTGGAGAGATGGCTCAATCGTGAAGCGCACTGGATGCTCTTCGAAAGGGCCTGTGTTTGATTCCCAGCGCTCACACAAGCTCACAACAGCCAGCAACTACAGTTCCAGGGGATCTAACACCCTCTCCTGGCCTCTCAGCGCTCACACATGAGGTGCAGAGACATATAACCAGGCAAAACCACTCACACACATAAAATAAATAAATCTTCAAAGTGGAGGGAGAGTGACTGAGGAAGAATCCCAGTGCTGGCCTCTGGGCTCCCATTCACAAGCACACACATCCTCACGCAACTGCACACACATGGCAGAGGGTGAAGGCTGGAGAATCTAACATCTCTGGGCCCAGGACACCGACTGCTGGGTACATAACAGGCTTAGGCAAGTTCTGGTATGACCAAGGTGCTATTGACACCGCTGGAAACATTGACTCAAGATCTGACTAAATCCAAGCCTGGGCGGCCTTGGGAGGAAATCGAGGCCATTCTAGAATGCTGGAAGGAGCTAGCAATTGGGGCGCATCAGTGGTGGGGTATGGGGGCACAATTAAAGCTCACCTTTGAGGGAACCTGAAACTTTCCTTCCAGACAGAGCTGGGACTGGATGCCTAGAGAGAGAAGTCTTTGTGGGCTGCTGTGTTTATGGTGTGAGACAGATAGAGGCATCAGCACCCTCTATTCAGAAGGTTTAGCATGTCCCATTGCTATCCCAAGGCTCCTCTAAAAAGGTCTGGGAGCAGCTACCGTAAAGACCCTAAGTCCTGCATACCTTAAATAAATCTGGACATCTACTATTAGACTAGGTTTGGAAGATGAGGGTCCCAGTCTGCCACTTCCTTTGTGTCTTTGAGCTCATCTCTGGACCTTTCTGACACTGTCACCTCCTCTGCAAAATAGGAACAACAGTTACACCTGCCCCTCCTCCCAGCATTGCTGTGGCAGTCAGTCACCATCAGATGAAGGAGATGGCTGTGCACTGTCATTTGCAGTGTGTCATACAGTCAGTGGGGGTACTGGTGCTTCTGGGACCCTAGAAAGGAAGGGACCATGCTGCCCTTGAGTAGGAACATCAGGGCTTAAAATAAAACCACCCGAGTGTTCTGCATCTTAAATTGTAAGATGGTCACGGGTAACCTCCTACGCTCTACCTGAATTTCTGAGATGAATATTATATAAATGTGTGTGATGCTTCCACAGTTAAAATGTCTTTCGCATGCAAAACAAAAAAGTACCACGGAAAATTTATATTATAGTATGAATGCTTTGTGTGCATGCGTGTGGCTGATATCACACAAGGAAAGTTATCCTTCATTTGTATTGTATTTTGAATGTGTATACACACATATGTGAGTAATTGCACATGTGTGTGAATGCCTATAGAGGCCAGAGGACAACCTCAGGCATTATTCCTCTAGAACTGTCATCTTATTTTTGAAGACATTCCCCAAGGCCTAACTCGTGAGGCTTGGCTGGCTGGTTGGTAAGCCCCGAGAATCCAACTGTCTGTCTTTCCAGCTGGGATTACAAGAATGTGCCTTGTAATATACCCATTTAAAAAACAATAAAAAACAAGAGTCCTATGTGCTGAACTCAGGTTCTCAAGCTTGTGTGTCAAGCACTTGTACTAGGTGACCTCTCTCTTGCCCAATACGATTCCTTTAAACTCAAGGTTGGCTATCTCAGCTCTAACTAGGTCGTTCCTCTTATCTACCACATAGCATTCGCCTGGTCAGCCTTCCCCCGGGTGTCATCCACTGAGCCTGATGCTAAAATTGTTCCACAGTTAAGTTGTGCCTTTTTCCTCCCTATGCGGGACAGACGGGCTGGCTCTGGCTAGAAGCCCGGAGTGTCGGTGAGAAATGAGGCTACAAGGATGCCTGAGGGTGAGTCAGCACCTCTGGGCCCAGACAGAGCTTCCCTGCTGCCTGGCCTGCTCTGGTCCATCACAGCCTGCAGGAAGGAAACAGAAAAGATGTGAGAAACTTCCCTTCCGAAACTGACAGAATGCTTCGTTTTCATGGGAAAGGAGGGGTGTGTTTGTTTTATTTTTTCATGTTTTTGTTGTTCTATTTTTGTTTTGTTTTGTTTAAATTTGGTTGATTTTTACTTGGTTTTGTTTGAGACAGGCTCTTACTATGTAGCTCTGGCTTTCCTGGAACTTGCTACATAATCCAGGCTATCCTCCAACTCACAGTGATCTGCTTGCCTCTGCCTCCTGGGTCCTAGAGTTAAAGGTCTTTGCTGCCATGACCATCTCCTTTGTTGTTGTTGTTGTTTTTTAGAGAGAATCTCAAGTATCCCAGGCTGGCCTTGAATTTGCTATATAGCTGAAGCTGGGCTCGAAGTCCTGATCTTTCTGCCTCTACCTCCTTAGTGCTGAGGTTACAGATATACACCCCCTGTGTTTTGTTATGTTTGAACTCACCATCAGGGCTTTGTGGTGCTAGGTAAGCACAGACTGAGTGCCTCATGCCTAATTTGGCTTTTTTTTTTTTTTTGAGACAGGGTCTCAATATGTACCCCAGGTTGTCTCTGCCTCCTGAGTGCTGGGCTTGTGGGGATGTAACACCATACTCCATGGTTGGGAAGAAGTCAGTCACGAGGAGATGCTGGGTAGTCACCTGTGCCCTTCACAGGAGGGTCTAGGACCTTGGTGCAAAGTCAGGAGAGGCTACATAAAACTTCAGGTCATTTCACACAGTGTCAAGGAGACCTAAGCCAAAGCTGGGATCCTTCAAAGCATGTGACATGTGAGTGTGCAGGTGACATCTGCAAAGCCAACCCTGCCTAGTCTGTCCCCTGGGATGTCCTCTAGGTGAGCCCTGTTCTGGGGTGGGGAGTGCAGCCTTTCCAGAGGACTGGTTACCATTGTAGAAGCCCTCGGGTCCTTGTCTCTGGGGACCAGCAGGTCCTTCTGGGATGGTTCCTCTAGGGCGGGGCATCTCAGAAGCCCAGGGCACAAGTCCACTGTGGTCCTCAATGAACCAAGTGGCAGTTTCCTCCTCTGAGATGAGGGCTGCTTCACAGGACTAACACTAACCCTCCACACACACACACACACACACACACACACACACACACACACACACACACACACACCCAGGATGGAGAGGTGCTTAGGACTGCTCGTGGTGTCTGATCCAAGGTTACTTAGCTGTGCTGGATACTCTTCTGGAAGAGCAGGAAGCAGGGAAGCAGACAGGGTGGGTGAGAACCTGCAAAGCAGAGTTCTGTCCCCTCTCCCATCCAATCCAAGGTGGAGTGAAGAATACCTTGCCCTCCCAGCTTTATAATTCTGTCCCCACGGAATCCCACTTCTTTCCTTGGCTTGTCCCAGAGTGTATTTTCTCTGAGTTGGAAGGTCTGCCTGCTATCTGACCATACATTTTTCTGCTGTAAAGTCCTCCAGACTGGAGATCGAGGGCCAAGGCCATCTGCCCTCCAGATGGAAACACTTCAGGTCCTTCAACATCATCATCTTCTTTGGCTTGTTCTTCACTGTACCCCCACGCTCAGAAACTTGAATTTCCTCTACCATGAGACCCCCCCCCAAGTCAACCTGCAGGCAGAATGCCTTTGCATTCTCTGCCCTCTGCCTGGCCTGTGCTCCTCACCCCACAGGGAAGCAGGTTATGTCGCCAGCTAGAGGAACAGGCCTGGCTGATGGTAAAAGTTCTTAAGGGGTAGATGTAGCTGAGGAAGTAATTGGGTTGGTGGTATGCTTGCATATATAGCATGCAGGAAGGTTCAGACCCCGGCACTGCATAAAACCAGGGATGGTGGTACATGCCTGCAATCCCAGCACTTAAGAAGATGGGGGCAGGAGTATCTGAAGTTCAAGGTGATCTCTTGACTTTTGTAAAGTTCTTGGCTGAGTGTAGTTCAGCTGGTAGAATACTTGCCTACTATACATGAAGCCCTGGAGTTCTCTATAACGACAAATCTTTCAGCCAAGCCGCCCAAGTTCCGCCTGCCACGTTAGGGCCCCAAATAACACACAGAGATTTATATTAGTTTCAAATGCTGCTTGGCCAATGACTAGGATTTCTTATATGCTAGCTCAGTTTTAATTATCATAAATCTATATATTTATAAGACTTTTATCTTATCAAGGACACCTTCCACTGGCATCCTCTTCCCAGGATCACATGGAGGCTCCATAGAGAAGAGAGCAGGAGGAAGAGGAAGCTCTTCCTGGGATCAGTTCTCTCCCTAGAACCACATACACCTTGGTGTAATGGAACATACCTATAATCCCAATAGTTGGGAGGTAGAGGATGGATGATTGGATAGTCAAAGCTATCCTTGGCCACATAATACATTTGGGCTAGCTTGGGCTATGTAAGGATTTGTCTTAAAACAAAGCAAATTCTCTAGGGATGCTTTCACAGACCCCTCCTGCTATGACATAGAGAGTCCTTGACCCTTGACCTCAGGCCCAGCCTAGGTGGCATGGGCCGTTCTTTAGCCCTTGCCAGAGCCTCTCTCCCCTAAGTAGGTGGCCTGGGTAATGTTCAGCCCATGCTTGGGGTGAGAGCATCTCAGGGTATACAACTCCTTCACTGCCATTCAGGGGTAAGGAAGATGTCAGTAGGCTTAGGTGAGGTTGTCAGGGCCCATCCTGCCAGGGTCCTGATTCAGTGAGCTTGTAATGCTGTCTCCACATCCCAAGCCTACTTTGCTGCCTGGCATTCATGGTACTTAGTGGGGGTCGGAGGGGGTAAGCAAACAGACCCACTCAGATGTTATTTAAAGTGTCATGCTGCAAGCGTGGGTTCCCAGCTTTTATTAACAAATTCCTGGAGGTCCGCCTCCTGCCTCCCACGTGTCTCTCTGTAGGTACTGGAGGAGAGGGTGCTGACGAAGGTATGGTGAACGAGCGAGGTTCATTTGGTCCCTGTGTGCACAGTGCTTACCACACACTGGACCTGGGGACAGAGCCCTGAACCAATCCTGAGGATGGGGTGGGTGGAGGTGGGATGACGGTGAAGGGGGACAGCCACACTCTCCTGTAAAGACCTGTTCAGAGCAAACGTGGCTAAAGATGTGGGCAGATGATGCTGTGTGCAGGGGGATGAGGTCAGGGTGGGGATGGAGAGGGTCTGTGGGTGAGTTCTACTGAGACCTGAACCCCTTCCAGGAGCTAAGACCTGAAGTTAAGCTACTACTGAGGTGAACCAGGGCTTAGCCCACATCCGTGAGGAGCAAGAGTCAGAAAGAATTCCTTGAAGTCTCAGGCCCTCAGTGACCCCATGAGGACATCCTCTGCTAGCCTTCAAAATGAATGAAAAGCTCATTGGGCTCCAAGCCCAAACCACAGCCTTCCAGGCAGCAACTCAGCTTTCAAAGAAAAGGCTTTGTAGGGCCAGCAAGATGGCTCGGTAGGTAAAGGTGCTTGCTGCTAAGCCTGGTGACGTGAGCTGAATTCCTGGGATCCTCATGGTGGTAGGAAAAAACAAAACAAAACTCTTGCAAGTTGTCCTCTGACCTTCATGTGTGCTCATGTGCAGACATGTGTACACATTCAGGTGAACACACACACACACACACACACACACACACACACACACACACACACACACACGCACATACACATAGCACATTCAAGCACACATACACTTTAAAATGTAAAGAAAACACTATAAGCAGCTAAGTGTCCCACGAGGAGCAGAACATGTTAGGCTCCCTAGCTCCAGCAGAATAAGAGTCTGTCTGACTATCTGCAAGGTGTCATGTGGTAATAATGGTGATTGAACCTACAGCTTTGTGCAGACTCTCTATCAAGGGAGTTAACATCCTCAGTCCCTCAAATGCCTTTAATGAGTTCTGCCCTGGGAGCTCTGAGAACCACATAGAGAACAAGACAAACATCCTGCCCACAGTGGAACTTGCAGCCTAGAGGGACAGAGGATAAGAGTGCTTGCCTGCATGATTCCAGTTTAGACAGAGTCACAAAAGCGTCTTGTCACAATATAGATTCTTATTCCATAGACATGGGGTGGAACTTGAGAAGCCAAGGAATGATGGCCAGTGTTGTTGGGGTGCAGCTTTAAAGGTAAGAGTTTTATGTATTCTCTCTCTGGGGAGTGATGAAGATCTGAGAGAGAGTTCTCTGAGGCAGCAATGATGTAGCCAAAGGAACAGTCAGGTAAGACGCTCTAGGGTGGTGTTGGTAGTGGTGTGGTGGGAGACTTGGAGAAACTAGGAACTTTGGACTGGCATATGAGGCTGATTTCCTTGACTGTGAACAAAGCTGGCTCAGCTTTCCAGCCCCGGCTCCTTAGCTCCCCCACTGCTCAGCCAGCCTGTGGGTGAGAACATCTGGATGGAATTCCCTGGAACTGGAGGGCATTTCCAGGCAAGTAAGGCTGTCAGCCCCGCTGGGAACACCCACCCTACCATCTGCTGCAGTCCTTGGGAGTCATGTGAGGAAAACTGTCACTTCTAGCTCCTCCAAGGGAACAACTTCCCATGTCTTTGAGCCCTGCCCCAGGCATAAGAGGGGATGTCCCTGTTCTTGGTGGGGAGGAAATTCCAGGAGTTGGGGCTCCTTAAGAATCTTCCCAGCAGGCAGCAGTCCTATCTGCTGGCAGGAGGACTACTGAGGACTAGCCAGGCCAGTGATGGAGGGAAAGGCTATTGTCTGGCCCAGGCAAACTTATTGCCATGCTCTGGGCCACAGCTCTGTAATAAATACACTCTCATGATCCAGACAGCCTCCAACAGCTATGTACACTCTGGAGCTAGGTGAAATGAGTTTCACACACAAGCAGAGATCCAGCTGCTCCAGGGGCTCGGGTTACCTACAGGGAACGGCAGAGGCAGGATATGAATGCAACCACTTGACACCAAAACCCAGGGTTAAGTCCTCAGTCACCACAAGGCACCGGTGGACAGGTGGGTCCTGCCTCGGCTTGAATGACTTCCCAATTCTCTTCTGTCCAGGGAAGTCCCTCACCCAGAGTTTGGGGTGGGTGTACCCAGCTATACTTATCACGTAGCTGTCTGAGCCCAGGCAGCCCTTGTTAAGGCAGTTGACAAATGACTGCCATCGAGCCTAGGAGAGACTCAGCCCTAAGGGTTGATATCCTTGTGTGGCATCCTTTTTATGAACAATTGCAAAGAACAGAATGTTTAATCCCAAACTAGGAGGAGGCCGGGCTTGTTGCTTAAGTGGTAGAGTGCTTGCCTAACACAAACAAGGCCCTGGGGTCTATCCTTAGCACTGCATAAGCCCAGCATGGTGGGACAAGCCTAAAGTCCCAGCACTTAGGAGGTGGAGACAGGAGGGTCAGAAGTTCAAGGTCATCCTTGGCTATACAGTGAATTTGAGGCCAGCCTGGGCTACGTGAGAGATCTGTTTCAAAAAAAAAAGTGGGGGTGGGGGGAACAAACAGAAGAAACCAAACCAGGTCTCTTGTGTCTGGAACTAATTGGGGACCCAACATCTCAAGCTTGAGAGCAGCCTCTAAGGGGGCTAAGACTGCAATGTCTCTGTCTTCCACGTGCTGAGGACCAAGCTCGGCACATAGATACAGTCCCCACAGTGGCCCGGCCAGTGCCTGCCTGCCGGCCTCTCCATGCGCTGTGTCCTGAGCTGTAAACCTGAGCTGGGCAGGTGCAGCCAGGGAAAGAGACCTTTCTCACCATGATTTGCTCAGAGATTATAGGCCCCTGAGGGAAGGCTTTCATTTCTGTATTTCGGTTTCACAGCTTAGGGAGATAGCTCTTGCTCCCTGGAGACTTCAGAGTCTGTTCTGGCCCAGTGGAGGAGCCCTTGCCTGGAAATGGGAGGGCAGACATTTCCATTTTAAGAAAATATGCCATTTCACCTCTGGGGAGCATGAGGCAGGGGCCATCAAGACTGCCTGAAGACATACAGTAAGCATGGGTGTCATCAGGCCAGTGAGGCATCTCTGGGCCTCCAGGAAGAGGAGAGGGGATGATTTTAGCAGTAGAGAAGATGGTAAGGAAGTAAGAGCTTGGGGAGGCAGCTTCAGGTTGGAGGAAGCCAGGATGGGTGCTGGAAGTTTGTAGTCCCGGGACAGGCCTGAAAGCGCTGTGCCCAGAGGCTCTGGCCTCCACCACAGTCTCCGTCTCCTTCCTACTAGTTTAGTTGCCCCTGGCTCCAGGCTGTCTAGCAGGCCTAAACATGTAGAAGGGGCAATCGACCCCGGAGGTTTCCAGGGTCCTGCCTGTCACAGGCCCCACCATAGTTCTGGGAAGCATGGGGAATGCTTAGCCTCCCTCCATAGGCTCTCCAGCTTCCTCCCCCATTCCTGGACAGGGGGTATTTATGAGGGCAATTGCACTGTCACTTGCCTCCTCTTGGTTCTTTACAGTCCAACCATCTGATGGCTTCAGGCTTGCTGTCAGACTCCAGCTCTATTACCCACAGTATCTGTAGCGCCCTTCCACCCCAAATCCTTGGTTCCTGATTTGTAAATTTGCGTATAGGTGATGTCCCCCTCCCAAAGTTCTTTGAGAATCCAATGTCTCTTCTGGTGCTGTCAAGCAAAAGCCTTAGTCCTAGGTTGAGGGTTGGACCCACACTGTTAGGTGGTGGCTCCCTAGCCTGTGGAGCTCTCCCTGATCCCAAGGGTTGTTCCATGGAACATGCTTGTTTCAGACAGTCTGGGGTATGAGGAGTGACCACCCAAGCAGTAAAGGGGGATTGGGGAGGCAAACGCCTTGGAAGGGCCAGCCCCTCAGTACATAACAGAATCCTCAGCAAGATCAGAAGAGGGCTCCACTATCTATCAAAGGGGCTGGAGACAGAAGTTCTTGTCAGGAGCTGGGGACAGAAGTTCAGGTCATACCCTTCTGGGGTCCTCCAGTAGAGAGTGGTCTAGCTGGGTCTCAAATCCAGCCCAGGCTCTACCATATTGCCAGATTCTATAGGACCCAGAATCATTTGAGGTGGTGGCCAAAAGCCTCTGAAGAGATCAGAGCTCCCACAATTCATCTGGGCAGCGTGTTTTCCCCCACTTAACCGTGGTGGACAGAAAAAGCTATTTATTATAAAAAAAAAAAAAAAAGCCCAACCATTATGTATGAGAAACAGAGGTTTCCAGGCCCCTCATATTGCAAAGCAAGCAAAGGGCAGTGTGCTGCAGACTGGCCTGAGGTCAAAGACGCTATTCCAGGTATGAATGTTATTGGTAACCAGGTGACACCTGAAGCGGCTCAAGAAATTGGGGCGAGAAAAGTCCCGGGTTGTGATTATTTAGTGTAGCCGGTGAAGAAGAAAAGGTTCTTTGTGAAGCCATGAAAGAGACTGAGCCCTGGAGAGCCCCTGCCCTGGGAGCTGGCCTCAATCAGCGCCTCCATCGGCATTTTCTCCATGAGTTCTGGAACATGCTCAGACCATTCCCCCTTCAGCAGCCAGGGGCCCCCAGTGCAAATCTGTTTAGGCCATCTTAACTAAGATGTGACAAGTCCTTTCTCAACAATGTTCACCGTTCCCTTCCCCCATCTTGTTTATCGTATCTTTTCTGTTTTCACTTTCCCCTGGGAACAGTGGCGTTCTCTGGCACGGCTGGCATTATAAGGCCAGAATAACATGAAGCAAGGCTGCGGGCTCCTAGGAGAAATGGCATGCATCCCTTAGAAGAAAAGAAAACCAGGTGGCCAATGGGGCTCTTCTGAGCCCCTCACCTGCTAGAACTGCTATCAAAAACGTCTTCACTCCCTCCTTGTCATCATCCCGTCCCCTGTATACCCTGCATCCCCTGACTCAGCTGGCTTGTCACCACCTCACCCCTACTCTCACCTCTCCTTGCTAACCTTCAGTTTTCTGAAATCTGCCATATCCCAGCATCCACCAGCCCACAGACTTCAGTTGCTTCCACTGTGGGGGAGGGTGAAGCCCCCTGCTGACCCAGTGGTACTAAGCTTGGACCACACCTGTTACCCCCCAAACATGGCCTGCCTGCTACTTGACCAAGGCCTTGTGTACCCTCTACCTCCTTGCTACCTACCCACTGCAGGAACCAGCTGCCATGAAGCCCTTGGAGGACACAGACTGTGGTGTGAGTGCGACAGTCAAGAAGGGTATTCGGAAATTACGCAAATGCAAATCTGAAAACTTCTGTCTCCATTCCAGTCCAATTTTTTTTGAAACAGTTTAAGTAAAGGGGCCTGTTTTTGAAACTGTAAATTTTTAATAATTTACTTTTAATTTTATGTGCATTCGTGTTTTGCCTGAATGTATGACTGTGTGAGGGTGTTGAGTCCCCTAGAACTGGAGTTACACACAGTTGTGAGCCACCATGTAGTTGCTGGGAATTGAACCTGAGTCCTCTTGTATAGTAGCCAGTGCTCTCAACCTCTGAGCCATCTCTCTAACCCCGGAACTGTAACTTTTATGAAATGTAAAGGCAGGGCTGGCTAGCCAGTGAAGCCCTGGTGCCTGAATTTGGCATCCACACAAAGGTACTAATTGAGTAAAATTAGTAATACTAATTGAGTTTTGTTTTATTTTGGTTTGATTTAGGTTTGTTTTGTTCCTTTGGTCTCGATATGTAGCTCTGGGTGTCCTAGAACTAACTCATTATGTAGACCAGGCTAGCCTGGAACCAACAGAGAGCCTTCTGTTTTGAGTACTGGGACTAAAGTCATGTTTAAAGACTAGTCACTGTTTGGGGGGGGGTTTGTTTTTCAAAATAGGATTTTTCTGTGTAGCCCTGGCTGTCCTGAAACTTGCTCTGTAGGCCAGGCTGGCCTCAAACTCAGGGGTCCACCTGCCTCTGCCTCCTGAGTGCTGGGATTAAAGGTGTGCACCACCACCAACGGCTATCACTGGTTTTTAATGACATAGTATGGGGGCAGGGAGTAAAATATCCTTCTATAATCCACTCTGCCCAGAATTCTCCCCAATTCTCCTGCCTTAGGCTTTTGAACGCTGAGGTTATTGCTTAGCCAAGGCCAAGAACACTAAATGTTATGTTTGGGTCTGGTTTGTTTCCAAAACTGGGTCTTACTCTGCACTCCACAGAATGGCCTGGAATTCACAGCAATCTTCCTGTCTCAGCTTCTCAAGTGCTGAGGTCACAGGCATGAGCCACCACCAAAGTTGATAAAAATTGTAAAACGATATGCCTGGCTCCAAGACTGTTTCTCACGGACATGTTTACTTATATCTCTGATTGAGTGTGATCCACACTTTGGGCCAGCTGTGCCCCCCCCTACTCCTCAGGTGCACTCCCTGGTGGCAGATACTGGTGTGTTACCTTTTATGTGACCCACACTATACATGTGCATGCTTGCAGGGCCTCATGCCTGTGTCTCTATCCATGGGTACACATGTGCATGTCTGCAGCAGATCTCATCATGATTTCTGGGGGTGAACACAGACACATCAGGCAGGGACCTCCATAAAGGCACACAGCTGGATATCTGAATAAAACATCTCACGAAGAGTTGACATGAGGACAGGGCCTTGGGCACGGAGCCTCAGGTTGTCCCTCCCACCTCCCAGGAAGGTCAGAATAGACAGTGCTTCCACGACAAGCTGATGAGAATGTCATGTAAGATGGAAGCCACAGACACCCTGAAATCAAGATCAATGACAGCTCCTTCACGCCCCTGGCTGAGGGTGTCTGTCACTCCACCACTGGAGAGAAATTAAATTGCCTTGCAACGTTGTTTGCTGTTCCCACAGCCAATTTGGTCGCTGTTATGTAGTGCCGTGTATTTCGAGATGGTGCCTGATTGATCATTTGGTTTATTCATAAATATCCCAGATGTGCCCTGCAGAGCTAACCACACCACAGAACATTGAGGGTATATGCTTGTTTCTCTTCTAAAGACACAACACAGTTTGGGGTGCAGCCTGGAGGCAAAGCTCTGGGGTCCCCTCCCAGCACCGCTTCAGAAAGAAACCAGAACACTGTATCCAGCCATCTATCTGTCCATCCAGGCAGTCATTCACCCACTGAGACAACAGGTTATGCAGCCAATATACTTGGAGCCCTGGTGAGAGCTGGGCACTATTGAGCCTTTGTAGATGCTTCTAGAAACCCTGATTCTGATACTTCCCTTCGGCAGACCGTGTGCTCTCTGTGCCTGAGTTCCTTGAATAGGTGGAAACTCCTAGGATGCCTGCCTCATTTTCTGGGCAAAGATTCCTCATTTGCAGGCAGCTGCCTTCTTTCTCCCTTTCCTCAGAGGCTGCTTGCCAGTGTTCTGGGACAACAAAAGAAGACTCCAGGTTCAGGGCATTACCAGTCCCCACAAGCTGACAGTCTAGTTGTCAGGAGTGGGCTGGCCCTGGGCTAGGAAGCATCAGTTCAAGTGAGGCAAGCTGTGTCCTGGAGATCTGGAGCAGGGTTGGTCCCCACAACCAGACGTCAGTATTTCAGAGGCTGTAACTTGCACTTGGGATTCCTTCTGGCTTCCCCCCATGCCACAGCCAGAGTCCCACACTGGACATTTGCAGGTCTCCCTCCCTTGATGGACAAAGTAAGCAAGCTCTCATCTTCCCTGGCCTTTTCTTTGTGACTCCTTGGCCTCCTTGCCTCTCAGCTTCCCAGACAGTCTGCCTCCAAGGCCTCCTGACCTGGCCTTATTTCTGGGATTGCTTCTCATACTTCAAAGCCCACCCTGGGGTTCTAGACATCTAGTTTGGCTGGCTGTCCCACCCACCAAGTCTTCCTAGGAACCTTTGGCCTCAGCCTAGCTGATTGGCACAGTGGCAGAGCCCTGTCACTCCAGTTTCTGTGAGTGCTCCCTCTCCCCTCCCCCATAAAAGTCAGATGCAGCCAGCACTCTCAGAGCCCTGTCTGTGCGACATCAGTCTTCATAATGAAGAAGCCTGATTGCGGGTAGGCTGTCTGGATGGCAGGTGGGTGGAAGCCGGGGACAGAACTGGAGAGAAGTGTCTGTTGTCGCTGAACCCCTGCTTTGATCCTGCTCGAATAGAGCAATTTTCTCCCTCTCCTTCTCCAACACCAAAGCCAGCAACAAACCTACAAAACCCACTTGGAACCACGTGTTACAACACCCCAGAATACAAGAGAAGGGGTGAGATGGAAAATAGAGCTTCTGGGATAATAATACCTCCATGGGAACCTCTCCCCTAACTTGCTGAGAAATCCTCTCCTCTCCAGCCTCCTCTCCTCTTCAACTTAGGCCAGAAGCAAACCCCACAGCAGTCCCCCCATTTTTCCTTTTCTGGAGCCCCTGAGCCCAGCTTAGAATCTGGAACTGAGTAGCTGTTCAATAAATGTTGAATAAATGAATTTCCAGCTCTAAGATTGCTCTGAGGGTTTCCTGGTAATGAGCCAGTTCTGCAGGGGCTTGAGGGCATAATTTATTCTCTGAGCAGCATCCTTTACGCAGTGCTCAGGTTCCTGGCACTGTGCCAGGTGTTAAGGCCCGAGATGAGGAGAAATATTAAAATTCAACAGTCTGCATGGAGCTCTCATCGGCACCAGACGCGTTGCTGGGTTCAAAAGATAGGAGAGTGAATGGCACAGACATTCTATGTACTAGCCACAGGAGGCAGGCAATAAGAGTTAATTATGAATCAGCAAGATGGCCCCAGATTGGCTGTGTGCTATAAAGGAAACAAGAAGGCTTGCAGGATGCAGACCATGTGAGTGATTTACTTTGGACAAGGGAATTCCAAGGAGAGAGCTGATGAAGACTGAGAAGACAGTGCAAAGGCCCTGGGGTCAGAATCTGCTGGTGGATTTGAGGGACAGAAAAGACAGTGGTGTGGCTTGGGTGCATGACTGAGGACAGGATGGGGGTGCCCATGTCACTGTCCTCTGCAGAGAAGCAGTGTGTCAGAGCAGGAGTAGGAGCTGCCTGGGAGGCAGAGATATTCAGGGAAAGCCCTGAGCCCATCTGTGTGGAGAAGACATTGGCACCAAATCCTGACATCGCCCTGAGACTGGCGCAGCCTCTCAGCCTTCTTCCCAGGGCCCTCCTTTCCTGGTCAGGAGTGACTCTGAGGTGGCACCAGCTGCATGCTGTGCGGGCCCCTCCCCACAGTGAATTCCTTGTCCCAAGCTTTTTGCAGCCTCTTTGGGGTGTCTGTGGCTGGAGTCTCCTGGGGCGAGTGAGCAAGAGAGTTTAGCAGCTGCTGCTGTGTCTGGGTAATGTTATCATGGCATGGTTCTGCTTTCATCTTGCTGGTTCCCCCAGAGCTTTGACTCTCACCGAGCCCAAGCATCCAGCAAATAGCCCTATTGCTGCCTTTTATCTGGCTGACTTTCAACTTGCGCCACCCTCTTCCAGAGCCCAATTGCAGAACTGTACAGAGCTGCAGTCCTCAGAGTGGGCTGTGCCAAGTGCACAGTGATGATGCTAATAATTAATGGTGTAGCAATAGCTGGAGGTCAGCTCCCTGTTAATTAGGGTCTGGACACGCTGTGCACTGTGCTAAATGCTGGCTGGGCACCAAAGTAAATCTCACCATCACAAGACAGATGTCAGTTAGCCACTCAGAGGAGTTAACTCACTTGGCCAGGGTTGCATAGAGCTCAGAGTGACTACTCACTCCATAGCCCTCCTTCCACTGTGCACGAAAGAGCAGGTCCCAGTGCCTGCTGACCATACCAGAATCTTCAAAAGATTTTTGGTTCTTCTTCCTCAGAAATTCTGATCCTGGGTCTGCAATGTGGCTCAGTGCATAAAGGCACCTGCCATCAAGCTTGCCGATCCGAGTGTCATATCTCCAAGACCCACACCATAGAGTTGTCCTCTGACCTTCACACACATGCTGTGACACGCACCTGTATGCGCAGGCGCGCACACACAAATATGCATGCAACTTATATTTTACAAAAGAAAGTCTGATTCTATAGGTTTGCAGTGAGGTCTAAGAATGATTCTGTTAGAACCCAGAGGAGCTAGTGAGATAGAGAGGATCTCCTGGAGGCCTAGAGTGCCCCTCTGGCCTCCATCCCTGCCTCTCCACGCCCCAACCTGCCTGTCACAGTTCTTCCTCCTCTCCCTTACCTTCTTTCCTTCTCCCCCTCCCTTCTTCTTCCACGTTTCTCTTCCTCCCCTTCCCTCCCCCTCCTGAGCCCTCCCCCCTTCCTCCCTTCCTGGCCCTTCTCCACTTCTCCCCTACCCTGTCTGCTTTCTCCCCCCCCCTCTTCCTCCTCTTCAATCCCTCCTCCCTTGCAAAGAACAGCAAAGGAGTCAGGATTAAGAGCTGAGGGACAGAAGGGCAGGGCTTTAGGCAACACAGAAGAGGACTGAGGGGACAGGACGATGTGGATATCCATGGATCCCCCCAACACACACACTAAACATGAAAAGAAAGGAGGCATGGGTAGTATTCTCAGGACATCTCTGTCAAGTGGGGGAAGCAGACAGCCCAAGGGGCCACGGCTACCAGCTCTTGCCTTACAGCAGACAAATTACCTGGGCACACACTCCTTGTTCACAGCCTCCCTGTAATGTGAGTGTGGTTGTTATCATGCCCTTTTTCAGGGGAAACTGAGGCTCATGTGCAGCTTATTTGGGGCCATACAGATCAGCCGTGGGCAGAGCTGGCCAGATGGTTGTGTGGTCTATAGCCCACACTCCTGGCTGCCTCACGGGGCCATGATAGGCATGAACCAGGGTGATCATGTTCATTCGTTGGCTGGGTGAACTCAGCATGGGAGGGGACACTGTTTTCAGGGACATCAGAGACAGGCTGACCCACGTGGTTGTTTGTGGAATGAGGTGAGAGCCAAGAAGGCCCACTCCACCCAAAGGGTCTGTGGTTTGTTTCACAAGAAGCCGTTGCCTGGAAGCCTGACAGTGCTTTTGATAAAAATGGCTTAAATTTTGTTTTATTGTTGTTTGTTTCTGTTTTTGGACAGGACCTTACATGTCCCAGACTGCCCTTCAACTCCTATGCAGCCAAGGACATCCTTGAACTTTGAACTTAAGATCCTCCAGAGTGCTAGGGTTATAAGTGTGCTCCACCATTCTACCAGTCCTGCCAGAAATACCAGACCCACGATGATGGCTCTTCTAGATAAACTCTGATCATCACATATGCCAGACCAGCCAAGGTGGCCCATGCCTGTAATCATAGCACTCCAGGGATAAAGCCAGGAGGATCAGGAATTGAAGGTCATCCCTGGCTTAAAGAGAACATGAGGCTAGCCTGGGCTACATGAGACCTCACCCTGCTTGCCACCAAAATTCCAAATTCTTCCTAGGGAGAAAGAGCTGGGAAGGAGGGAAACAGGGACAGAAAGTCTTTAGGAAACAGAATAGCTGCTCGGACAGGAGTGTGTGGATACACAGGAGTGCAAGCCTGCAAGGACAATTAACATCCAACAGCTCCATTAGCACAGCACCTTGGAAAGTCCTCAGAAAAAGAAAGAAAAAAGAAAAGTTGGAAACGGATAGACTGGGGATAGATCCAGAACTGTGGATTTTAATAACTGGAGGATTTTGAGGGAGAAAGCAGAATTGAGTTAAGCCATGATTTTTATAGCAAGTTCCTAGGACAGAGAGCATCACTGTTAGTTATTAGAGTGCAATACTCAGGCAGGCTGCTTAGGAAGGAGTTTACTGAGCTCACAGTTGAGGGGTTCAGGGGTGAGGTGCCTGTGTGCACCTTGTTTCCAGAGAGGACTCATCACAGCTGATGGCAACACCAGGCACATGTGTGGGAACCAGTAACTGCATTGCCAAGCAGGAAGCCAGTCGGTAAGGCTCTGAGGAGGGTCACTCCCAGATGCCAGCTTTCCCTTCTTGAGGTAGTCCCTCCCCTAAGAACCTGGCCTGAGAACCTCCCACTAGGCCCTAGCTCAGCCTTCAGCCCCCATCGCCACACGGAGGACACAGGAACCTTTGAGGAAACGTTTAGCAACATTCAAACCATAGCAACTTCCATCCGTAATTAGGGATCAGAGGTTTCAAGTCACAGTATTTACCTATGCTCAGTGATAGCTGTTTATGAATATGGACCAACACAAAAATCATAAACTCACGTCAAACAAAAATGGGGTGGGGTGGCGCCTGAGCTGATGACTCAGTGAAGTGCTTGACATGCAAGCACGAGGAACTGAGTTCAGATCCACAGCACCCAAGTAAAATTCAGGCATGGTGACACATGCCTATAACCCTAGTAAGAGAGAACAAAGGCAGGTAGGTGTCTGGAGCTTGATGGCCAGTCTAGCCAATAGGTGAGCTCCAGGTTCACAAGCGCCTTTCTCAAAACAAGCAAACAAAGAAAATAAACAGGGAAGCCCCAGTGACAAGGCTCCGCTGGTAAAGTCACCTTCACTTCGTAGATTTTTCTGTCACAGTGGCACACAAAATTAGCCTATGTGAGCTTTGGCAACCTGAGAACCACAGGTTGGTCATCCCTGTGTGGCCCCAAACAATTCTTTGTTCAATGTGGCCCAGCGAAGCCAAAAAGTTGGGCCCTTCCACACAAGCTAGGCAAGAGCTCTACCACTGAGTTTAACCTCAGCCCCCATCTTAAAGCTGACAGGCAGAGTGAGAGATAGACAAGTGGTGTTAGCAATATTGTTGCTGTCTTTGCTTTTTTAAGATTTATTTATTTTATGTATTATAAGTGTTCTTCCTGCATGTATGGATATGCATCACATGCCTGCCTGGTGCCCAGGGAGATCAGAAATAGGTATGGATCCCCTGCAGCTGGAGTTATGGTTGTCAGCCACCCGTGTAGGTTCTGGGAACTGAGGCCAGGTCCTCCGAAAGAGCAACAAGTGCACTTAACTGCAGGAACATCTCTCCAGCCCCGTTATTGTTAAGGCAGAGTGGTCCAGCCTAGCCCCCGCTTCCCTCCTGCTGGATCCTCCAGGCACTCCCATGCCGGCCCCGAGATGCTATTGTTTTGACAGGTTTCTGCTTTATGAAAACCAAGCCTATTTATGAAGAGGATTGTATATGTTGTCACCATTCCATAACCTGTTGCTGAAAATTGAATGGCTGTTGTGGTGTGTCCCCTGTGGTAACAGTTGCTGATTCCCAGTGACCAGAGGGAAGTAAGCCCTTTAGGGCTGTGTCCTGCGCCGATAGTTCCATCAGATGTAGATGGTGTGAAGGAGAGGGAGGGGGGATGGGCTGCCTAAAGGCCTGCCCTGCAGA
>NC_048600.1:117148499-117322633 GCF_003668045.3 Cricetulus griseus
TGTCATTTCACATGCATCATCCACAGGGTCTCTCACTGACCTGGATGTCTGGAAAGTCCTAGGAAACCTATCTGCTCTGCCTCCCCAACACTGGGATTGTAAGAGTGAGCCACTTAGTTTTGCTTTTTTTCCCCTTCTTTCTTTATGTGGAATCTGGGGGTTGAACCCGGTCCCTGAGCTTGCAAGGCAATCACTTTACTGATTGAACCATTTCCCTCGAGAGCCCTGTGAAGTGCTTTTGTTTGCTGATGCCACTCCACTCCTGGGAAGGAAGCAGAACACCCATAAAGCAGCAAGACACTGTTTTACAGAGGAGGGGCCTCCAAGAGACTTTTGGGTCACATGGATTCCAGGTAGCTGGGGAACAGCTCCAACATCAGCCAGGGGATGCTACCCCAAGGTCCCCTGGAGCCAGCAGAATGGAGATTCACAAGGGCATGGAGGGTAGGACCCCAGGTAAGCTGTGGATGACAAGGACAGGGCAGGACTGGACTCCAGGGGGCCCTCCTTGACCCTTCTCACCTTTTTCACCCCTCCACCTGTAGCTCCCTCCTGAACACTCTTCTCTAAGACAGTGTGCCCCCAAACCAAGCAATTGTCTGCCAAGCTCTGACTGCCAGAAAAGCTTCTCGTTTTTCTTTTTCAAAACTCCAGTATTAAAAGAAAATCAATACCCATGACAGAACCACGGCAGATCAATTGGAGAGACCACGATGCCTTTGCAAGGGGCTTCTGGCTTCCCAGTGCCTCAGCCATGAACCTTTCTGTGGGTGGGATCTACGGCATGCCCCTTCTGGGAAGCCAGCCCATCCTCTCCTCTGGCCAACTACATTTTTTTTTTTTGAGACAGAGTTTCCCTGTGTAGTCTTGGCTGTCCTGAAACTTGCTCTGTAGATCAGGCTGGCCTTGAACTCAGAGATTCACCTGTCTCTGCCTCCTGAGTGCTGGAATTAAAGGCGTGTGCCACCACCACCTGGCTGGCCAACAGCTTTTCTCAGTAGCCCACTCCCAGCAGAACACCTTCTCCTAAGATACTCTTGTCTCTCTCACTTCCTGTCATTCCTCCAATGCCAAGCTGCCAAGAGGTACTTTAGACCAGTCTCTGGTCTCTATTTACTGCTGTGTATCCTTGAACCTCGGATGACTCTGCTGAGCCTGGGGTTTCGAATGGGTAAAATAATTTCTGTTAAGACCACTTTCTTGGGGCTAGAGAAATTGACTCAGTAGATTAAGAGCGTGGGTTGTTCTTGCAAAGGACCTGAGTTAAATTTCCTGTACCTACACAATGACCCACAGCCATGTGTAACTCCTGCTCCAGGGGAGCCAATATCTTCTGACTTCCATGGGCATGTGATATACAGACACACATGTAGACAAAACATTTATATCCATAAAATAAAATAAAACAAAATAAATAAATCTTTTTTTAAAGACCACTTTCTTTGTAGTTATAGCCAATGAAACTGTCAAGTGTAGGCCACAGCCTCAGCCAAGCTCAGCAGAGAGAGAGAGCTCGTACATGCTTGACTCCTTGGATCCATCTCCACCCTGATCCTTCCCTGCAAGCTTCTAACAGAGCAGCCCACCCATCTTGGATGCTTTCAGGATCAAATGTGATGTTGAGTCTGCATTCATGGAGTCTGCTTCTGAAGGCAGGGCTGGAATTCTGTATCAATGAGCATGCTGGGAAGGTAGGGACCAGAGAGGTAGGCAAATGGAGAGAGAAAGGAGGGAGGGAGAAAGAGGAGCCATGGGTACAGGAAGAAAAGAGGGATCCGTGCACCCTCATTAGACACTTGGGAAGACTCTTAAGATAGCCCCCACAAACCACTGTGGGATGGCACATGTAGCATTGCTTCGTGGCAGGTGGAGTGGGGACAAGGGTGGCACCCTGAGAGAGCACAGGCGCTCACTCCCCAGTCATGTCTCTGTACCTTCCTCAGAGTGAAAAGCCCAGGAAGGGCTACTACAAGGGTCCTGTCAGTCTGGGTGGGCAACAGGCTGCTATTTGGGTTCATGAGTTGGGAGCCCAGGAAGGAAGATAAAATAACTACCAGCTATTAGGTGTGGGCAACAGGCACCCCTAACTTCTGGAGAAGAGCCCTGCCCTTGCTTCAGCTCTTAGCCCAGTATTCCCTGCTTTAATCCTTCCTAGAGGACTAAGCTGTAGTCACCTACAGGGTAACTGGCTTGGGTCTCTTTGCACTTGCTTACCCTCCACAGGACTGTGGGAGCAATAAACTTATCTACCATTGACTCTTTCCTCAGAGAGTGCTGGAGAAACCTGCCTACGATTGCAAACTGGAGAAAGATCTGGCACCAAGCACTAACATCCTGCATGAATGTGAATGTGGCCTCAGACCAGCAGTTTTGCTCCAGGAATTTATACTGGATTCATTCATGCATCCAACGGTCAGTGGACAAGCTTACTCACTGCAACTCTGCTTTTCAAGCAATGATGATTGTTTCCAACTATGTGGCAGGATCAGGAGTCCAAGATCTATCTAAGTTGTAATAACAAGTTCAAGGCCAGCTTGAGCTACGTGACATTCAATGACTCAGTCATTTGCAGACTCCAGGAATAAACCAAGAATTCCTACCTGAGCAATTGCTGGAGAAAGCAATCCACTACTGGAGACAGGGAAAGGAATGGGTGTCACAATTTCTCCTGGGCACCTTTTGCCATTTATGTGAGCTGCAAATTTTCAATATCCATCATAAACTATGCATGTGGTAAAAAACAAACAAAAACAACAACAACACAGGTCAGCCATGTATGTACCCAGGGGCCGGCAGGACGGTCAATCCATGTTGTTCTTGTCTCCAGAAAGCCAGTCTGGTGGCAGTACCATTTTGCATTCCCACAAGCATGTTTGAATCAGCACACAGGTGTCTAAATAAGAACAGTGGCCTGGTTCAGACCCTGAAGTGTACCCCAAACCTGTCCACACACTGTAGCTAAGACACCAGGAGCTTCCCAAGCCCTCAGACCCAGCAGGGTTCAGCCCCTTCACTCTGCTGCATGGAGTGCCAGGTGCAGTCTTTGGCAAGGTCTAGATGATGGATGCTGGACAAAGCAGCCAAGTGACCTCTCCGTGTGAGTGGACTATGGGTGGGGATCATAGTTTTCCTGTGGCTGTGAACAAAAGAAACTTGAGAAGAAAGGGGTTTGTTCCCACTTATAGGCTACATTCCACCATCAAGGGAAGTCAAGGCAGGAGATCAAGGCTGGAGCTCGAAGCAGAAACCATGGAGGAAAACTATTTCCCAGCATGCTCCACTGGTTCATTCAGCTGCTGTCTTAGGGTTTCCATCACTGTGAAGAGACGCCATGACAACAGCAACTCTTAAAGAGGAAAACATTTAATTGGGGTGACTCACTTATAGTTCAGAGGTTTAGTCCATGGTCACCACAGCAGGAAACAAGGCAGCATGCAGGCAAACATGGTGCTGGAGAAGGAGCTGAGAGTTATACATCTTGACCAGCAGGCAACAGGAAGTGAACTATCTCAGTGGGTGTAGCTTGAGCATATGAGACCTCAAAACCTGCCTCTATAGTCACATACTTCATCCAACAAGACCACACCCACTCCAACAAGGCCACACCTCCTAATAGTGCCACTCTCACTGGGGGCCAATTCCTTCCAAACCACCACAGCTACCTTTCTTTTTGTTGTTGTTGTTGTTTTTCTTTTTTTTCTTTTTTATATATTGGAATTCAAACAAGATTGAATTACCTGATGATCCCAGTTCCCTTCTCCCTCCCTTCCTCCTCTACCACCCCCCACAACTAAAATCCTACCTGTCATATGTCCTTTCTTCTAATCTACACCTGACTCACAATTTCTGCTTCCTCATGACCTCTGCATCCTTCCTTTTCTTCCCTTCTCACTCTCGTAGCTCCCTCCCCCCTCTTCCCATGTTCTCAATTTGCTCAGGGGATAGTGAACCTTTTCCCTTCTCCAGGGGACAAAGTTTGTCTCTTTTAGGGTCTTCCTTGTTTACTAGTATCTCTGGCAGTGTGGATTCTGGTAATCCTTTACTGTATGTCTAAAATCCACATATGAGTGAGTACATATCATGTTTGTCTTTTGTGATTGGGTTACCTCGCTCAGAATGGTTTCTTCGAGTTCCATCCATTTTCCTGCAAATTTCAAGATTCCATTGTTTTTTTCCGCTGAGTTGTACTCCATTGTGTAAATGTACACATTTACACAATGTGTAATTTACACAATGAGTACACATT
Organism: Cricetulus griseus; assembly: GCF_003668045.3. Classification (NCBI taxonomy): domain Eukaryota; kingdom Metazoa; phylum Chordata; class Mammalia; order Rodentia; family Cricetidae; genus Cricetulus; species Cricetulus griseus. The sequence goes on from NC_048600.1 coordinate 117,152,746, forward strand.
TTCTCCATCCATTCTCCGGTTGAGGGGCATCTACGCTGCTTCTAGTTTCTGGCTATTACAGATAGTTACAGCTACCTTTCTTATATAGTTCAAATCCATGTGCCCAGGGATAGTGCTGCCCATAGTAGGCTGGACCCTCCTACATCAATTACCATTCAAAAAAATGCCCCCTCCCCTGCTGGAGCAATGGTTCAGTGGTTAAGATCCTTTGCTGCTCTTGCAGAGGACCTGGTTTTGGTTCCCAACGTGCATGAGGCAGCTCACAACAATCTGTAACTGCAGTTCCGGGGGATCTAACCTTTTCTTCTGGTCTTTCGGGCACCAGGCGTTCACATGTAGTGCTCACACATGATAGGCAGGCGCTCACCCTTATGCATAAAATAACAGGGATCTCCTTTTTTAAGAAGACAAAGAAAATGCCCCACAGACATGCTCGTGTGCTAATCTTATGGAGATCCTCTTTTCTAAAGTGTCTCTGGTTTGTGTCAAGCTGACAATAAAACTCACTAGTACAGTAGGCATCTCTCTCTCTCTCTCTCTCTCTCTCTCTCTCTCTCTCTCTCTCTCTCTCTCTCTCTCTCTCTCTCTCTTTACTGCAGGGACCTGACACAGAACCTGGCACATTTTTTCCAATGCTCAGTTGTCTGGATGTCTTTATGTCCCTGAATTTCAGGGACAGGGTTGGGGTGTGGGGAGTCCTTTCTCCCTAAGATATTAGCCTATGAGGGTTGTGAGCAGGGCAGGGCTCTGGAGTTAGACACAGTCATTAGATTTAAGCTCTGCCCTTCCCACAGCCAGGGTTTTCACCTGAGTATCAGCTTCTTCACCCATGCAATGAGGTCACAGGGTCCACCCCCCAGAGTGTAGAGTGAGACTCCAGGGTACCATACTGTGTTGGACCACCTTCTCTTTACGTAGAAAAATAAACACTGCTGAGACCAGACACCACCACCCCAACCCTACCCCATGTCCTGTCTGGCTGAAACCCCTCATGTTATAACCCAAGCCACAGTCTCCTAAGCTGTCAACCAAGGCTGGAGTGTTTTCCAGAGCTGTCTGCCCAAAGAAGTCAAGGTAGTGTCAGACAGCCCAGGCCCCTCCCACAGCACCCCTAGTCCAGTCACCACCCTTCTTCTAAGGAGCTACTGGCTCAAGGTCTGCTGGGAGCTGTCCAGGGTTCTATCCCCAGATTGGCTCTTCCCCACACCTCCACTCTCTTCCCCTGCACTGGAGAAGCCCAAGAAAGCAGAAACAACTCAGATTCCTCTGACAGGAGACTGTGCCCTGGGCGGGCTGAGTTGACAAGTTGCATTTTACAAAGACTCGGCAATTAGACCCTGCATCCAACGCGCCTGTCGCTCAGTCCTGCTATACAGCAGCAAACTAGCTTAATGCTCAGGAACTGGAAATAGTTGCCCCATGATGTCACCTCTCCCTCCCCAGTCTGTGATCTTTGGCAGTGGGCATTCAGGGAGAGGGGTGGCACATGGCAATGACCTGGGGTCCAGTCTTTCCTGCATCCACCCAGGGAACAGAGCATCAAGAGGAATTGGTGTGACTTAAGTTCAGTGGCTCTGAGGCAAGTGGCCACCTTCTGCAAGACCCACTGTGTCACCTGGGCCAGTTCCTTTGGGAGGAAGGAAGGAAACAGTGATCTGTTTGGGGCTTGGATTCCTTGATATCAGGTCTCCAGTCATTGCCTATATCCTGTCCCCAATATCCTCACAATGTGGATGTGCACAGGCCTGACATGCTAGCTTTTCCTTGACAGACAGCCACTTGAATGCTGCCTTGGAAGCCTTCCCTACTCTAGAGGTGCCCAAATCTGTCCCTGCCTCAGAGCCACAAGCCATATCACAGCCATCACCTTAGAAAACAAGTCATTCACAAATTTTTATCAGTCAGCCACATCCCAGTACAAGCAAGTCTGAAAATCCTTTTCTGGAAGCGGGGTGGGAGGAGGGGACATAGATTCTGGGTCTCTTCTAAGACTGTTGGATATTTAAAGCCTTCCCTGAGTTCCCACAAGCTCTGAGGAAAGCGAAAGGCCTCTATGAACTGTGCCCTCAGCACCAATTTTTCTTTTCTTTCACGTGTGTGTGTGTGTGTGTGTGTGTGTGTGTGTGTGATATGTACGTGTGTGTGTGTGTGTGTGTGTGTGTGTGTGTGTGTGTGTGTGTGTGTGTGTGTGTGTATTTGTGGTCTGTGTGTGAATGTGAGTATGTCTGCATGTACAGGTACATACACCTGAGCACAAATGGAGGCCAGAGGGGAGCATCAAGTGTCCTCTGTCATTCTCTGCCTTCTTCCTTTGGGACAGTCTCTCCATGAACCTGGAGCTGCATTGGTGGCCAGCAGTCCCCAGACACCCCTCTGTCTCTGCCCACTATAGCACAGGGGTTAATGATGTTTAGGGCCTCACCCATTTTTTTTTGTTTTCTTGTCACAGGTGCTGGGATCCAAACTGAAGTCCTCGTGGTTACTCAGCAAGTGCTCTTACCCACAGAGCCATCTCTCCAGCACCCCTTCCCAGTACACCTTTCTATCCTGAGCCTGTTCCAGTCACCCAGTCCATGGCTACCCACACGTAGCAAGTATGGACCACTCTGGGCCTTTGCTCACTGTGTGACCCCATCTGAAACCTTGTTTCCTGTCTCTCACTACAGCTCTCTGTTGGAGGAAACCACACTCATCTTCAAAGGTACAATCATCACCATTCCCATCCCATTGCTGGGTAGAGTCACAAAACACTTGTTATTAAGAGCCTCAGAGACTATCTAAACCAACTTTTCTCTCAAATATTCTGTCTGTGATACAGTAAGGAGCCCACTGTGTATGGTGAGCCAGTGTACACACAGAGACATATTTATGCAATATATGAGCAGACACATGCATTTGACACAGCCATGCATGCAAACATACTTACACACACATGTGCACAGAAACCCCTTCCCCAGTGAGGATTTTATGTCAGTCCCTAGAGTAGGACTAGGCTTTTCCTGGCTTAGGAATCTGAACCTTACCATGGGGCCTCACTGAAGAAGAAGGTGGTTAGAACTGAGACATAGGTCACCAGGAGGGGATGAGGGGATACAGAGGTGGCAGCATGGTGAACAGAGATGTCAGGGATCCAGCCTCCAAAGATCATAGAAAATCTGAGCCAGCTCCTAGGGGACCAGAGTGGCTGCTCTCCCTCTTTGAGAGAGGCCGGAAGCCGGGCAGTGGTAGCACACGCCTTTAGTCCCAGCACTAGGGAGGCAGAGGCAGGCAAATCTCTGTGAGTTTGAGGCCACCCTGGCCTACAAAGCTACACAGAAAAACCCTGTCTCGAAAAACCAAAAAACAAAACAAAACAAACAAACAAACAATAACGAGAGAGGCCGGGGATCATGAGTTGCTGTGCTGTTGCATGTAACCTGAGATGAGCCGCAGTGCCACAGGTCTCATCAGAGGCAGTGCCACCCAAGGACACCCACCAACCTCTCCATCCACTGAGGCTTAGGAACCCTACACAGCTGGGGACCAAGGACTCAGTCACCCACAGGAATGACTCCAGGCCTGTGGGAAATGAGTGGGAGCAGGGAACGGAGAAACAGCGAAGGCACATTCTCTGATGAGCTGGGCAACTGCCTCCCCACTACCTAGGCTGGGAAGACTTGCAGTTTGTCCCCAAGATTCTGGATGAAGGGTTTCCAGTGAGCATGGTTAAGCTTAAACTCTGGCAGGCCTTGGCCTTCTCTCCCATTCCTTCTGCCTTGCTAAAAACTGTCAGATCTCATCCCTATAGCTAGCCACCAAGGTCTAGTCCCTTATTTGGCCACTTCATGCTCCTGAGGCTGACTACCAAGGTCCAGCAATCAAAAGCCCCTTTTGGGTCACCTAATTAACATGCCCAACTAAAATTAAACACCTCATCCTAACACGAGGTTTTGCCCTCTACCTTTGTAAACTGGCATTTGCCTATGGGCCACATCTGTCTCCTCTCCATCCAGAGGCAGTCCTTTGTCCCTCCAGGACAAATTCCTCTTCCCCTCCTCCCTCATCCCTTATCTCCTTTACCACGGCATCCTAGCCCATTCTAACACAGACCTGCCCTTTTCTCTTCTTCGAAACGACACCTGCAAGGTCATTTGCTGCTGTTTTCTGCCTAAGTCAGAAAGCAGTCACTTCAACTTTTCTTTCCAGCTTCATAAATGATCTTTCTGGGAAAACAGGTGTTTGGGCGTGGCTTGTGTCTAACCTGGCGTCCCCCATTGTTTGGGGGGTCTCCCTCACTGTGCACTTATTGGATGGATTACTGAGTTCCACTTAGGAAGGGGCACTAGAAGGCAGCTGTGAGACAGCCCTAGAGCTTAGCGTTTGGCAGGGAGTGCCCACTTGGGACTGGGGGATTTGAGTACAAAGAAGTCCACAGCAGGCTTGGGCCCATTGGGAAGCAGACATGAAGCTTAAGGGGGATTTTTCCAGTGATGAGGCTGGGGGGGTACAATGTCCAAGTGGTGCTAGGGAAAGCCCTCCTGTGTGGTTTGGTGGGCTTCTCCTCAGTCCCATATCTCAGCCTCAGTCTTGTGACATTGACAGTGAAGCTACTGCATCTGCCTCCAATAGGAATCTGACTCACAGTAAACAAACCTTCCAGAAACTGAGTCATACATCAACATGCCAATTTGTTTTTCTGAAATGAAGTATATTCAGCTAAATTCAGCTCTGTCCGAAACCTGCTTCTGAAACAGAAACCCATTGTGAGTCTCAGTGGGCCTCCCTTCTAAAAAGCAATGGGCAAAACTCTCCTTGTGAGCACATTTCCTCATTGGGATTATAAAAGGAATTCTGTTACTTAGCCTAAAGCTAAATTGTGTTTAACGAGTAATTTAATAAGTGACATAAAGTTCAGTCTACATTTTTTATCCTTTGGGTCAATTTCATGTATTCATATAACACACTTGATAATATTTGCATATACACATTGCCCTCTCTATCCCCCCACACTCCCTCTGGACGCCCCTTTATTCCCAATGAGTTCCCTTCCTACTCCCTGTCTTTTTTTCCCAAGTGAGATTAATGTGCCAAGAGCTACTTCCTGGAACACAGGAGAACTTACCAATGGCCATGCTACTAAAGAAAACTCTCTCTCTCTCTCTCTCTCTCTATATATATATATATATATATATCATATATATATGATATATATATATATTATATATATATATAGTGGCTCCTCAGCTGACTGGGATGGAGTTTCTCCATCCATGCTGTAATATTGATTGGGTCGATCCTGTACGGCTATTGAGTGTTTGAGTGAAGCATCCATGTCATGTCCAGGAGACAGCATCTCACAGCCTTCCCCCATCCTCTGGTCCTTACAGTCTGCTCCCTTGTTCTTCTTTCTTGCCTCCCAAGTGCTACACTGACAGGCACGGACCACCACACCCAATAGACTTTTCCCCTTGGGTCCTGGGTTTTGAACCCAGGTCCTCACACATGGTAGGCTAGTGTGCTACTACTGGCCTACAACCCATGCCCCAGCCCTTATATATCATAAAAGTAACTCCAGGTTTAAATAAGAATATGAGAGAACAAACAGGAATCCTATAAATACTTTGGTTTCTCCAAACCCAAAAGTTGACATCCACCCCAGAGCAACTGTGGTCAGTGATCCTTGCTATTCCTTTAAAGTGTGACTGTCACAGCTCATTCCAGAGAGAATAGTCTGCCCAGGAGACCATGTTACAAATGAGAACATGCTGGATTAGCCAGGCAGTGGGCAGAGGCGGTGGCAAGTTCCCAGGGGATATTTCTATCATCTCAGAGACATGGAATGAATTGCCTCTGTCCCTGCAGGGAGATTTATCATCCACCCACCCTGCCACCCTCCATCCCTCCATCCTCCCTGCATGGGCCTCTGCTAGGTGCTGTGCAGAATGCAAGGAGGGACGAGCTCACTCTCCTGTGTATTTACTAGAGCTACAGATCTCTGCAAATCTAAGAGGGACAAGAGAAGCCAGCCAAGGCACCTCATGCCACCATGACCATTTCACAGATCCACAAATGTGACTTGCCCAAGGTCACATAGCAAGAGCATTGCTGGGCCAGGGTGAGAGGCAGGCTCAGGGAGAGAACCCTCACATAAGATGGGTACTGATACACGAAAGAGCAGGCTGGCAAGCTGTGGCTGTGGAGGGGATCAGTCTGGACTCAGAGCCATGAAGGGTACTCCATCTGATAATGGGATTCAGGAAAGTCCATGGTCTTGGGAACACTTGAGGTTCTAGGCTCCAGGTTAGAGGACTCAGAGCTACCAGGAGAGACCCTCAGACAAGAAGCCATCATCAGCCATGGCTGACCCACAGTCAAGAGTTAGTGGGGTAAATCCCAGCCTCTCCTCTCTCCAGCCAGAGCTTCCTGTTAGCTAAACGTGTTGTGAGTTTGGAAGAGAAACATGCCCATGGGTGTGAGATACTTCCTCCAGCCCTGGAGCAGTGCAGATGGCAAGGGTAGAGGTGGAGGACAAACATGGACTCATATGACCAGTGTTCCTCTTTGCCATCAATTGTGCCCTTAGCCCATCCAGATTTCTGGACATGGACCTCTACTACAATGTGACAGTCTCCTCCACCTTGTGACTCTAAAGTCCCCTCTGCACTTAGCCTACAGGTAGGACCCAATGACTCTAGCCATCGTCACCACCTTTCCCTGGCTACATAGGGGTAGAATTTAGCCCTTCACGCAGGCAGAAGAAGGGGGAAACACAGGCTTTCTCTCCCAGAATGCACTGCTGTGTGGCCTTTGGCTGGACCCTGCTCACTCAGTGCTTCTCTGGCTCAGGTGTATCTGGAAGGCACTGGCCTCTGTCCAGCTGAGCTGCTGGGGCCTGGCCACATGGCAGGCAGCAAAAGCCAAGGCTGGCTCAGTGCCATGGGGTCTAGCTTTAGAAAGCAAGTGATGGGTTGTCAGAGGGAGAAGCAGCATGTTCTCAGCCAACTTGGAGCAGAGATGGCACAGCCCACCCAGGCCCCCACTGGACTCAGACCCCAAGTCCTTAGTCTTTCCAGGACCATGGGCAGCACCCATGCCAGAAGAAGATGGTATGTCATCATACCGTGTGCAGGAGGCTAAGAGCTGGAGTCTCAGCAGAGCCAGCTGTGCCCTCTGACACACCTGGTCCAAGGAAACTGTTCACTCCCTATGCAGAACTCTTTGCTGGCATGAGGTTTCCTGCATACTACCACCCTGTCTAAAACCCAGTTTCACCTGGGATAGTGGTGTAATCCCAGCTCTCTGCAAGTAGGAGTAAGAGAAGCAAAAGTACAAGGCCAATCTGGCCTTTTTACCAAGTTCAAGAGAACCCAGGTTATCTAAGCCCCTGTGTCAAAAAGGCCATAGTGTAGCTCATGCATGAGGCTTCAGTCCCTAGCACCACATAGACTGGACATGGCAGAGCACACCTGTCATCCTAATACTTAGTATGTAAAAGCAGGATGATCAGAAGTTCAAGGTCATCCTCAGCTACTTGGGGAATTTAAGACTAATCTAGGCTACATGAGACCCTGCTCAAAAGCAAACAAACAGATAAAATAATAAAATTAATGTTCTTTTTTAAGATACCAAAAAAAATAACCAAGTGGTGGTGGTGCACGCCTTTAGTCCCAGCACTCGGGAGGCAGACGCAGGCGGATCTCTTAGTTTGAGGCCAGCCTGGTCTACAGAGCAAGTTCCAGGACGGCCAGGGGAAAAAATGCTGTTTGGGGGGTAACAAAAAAAATGGGTGAAAGGGAAGTTCACCCTGGCATGGTGATGACACACTCATCTGATTCCAGCATCAGGAGGATGAGGCAGGAGAATTGTAAGTTTGGAGTCTGCCTGGGCAACATAGAAAGAAGAAGAGAAGGAGGGAATGTCACCCTCACAGTCCTTCTCCTCCCCCAGCAGCACTCCTGGAGGCCTCTCTCTGGGATAGTGGAGTTCACAGGAAATGGTCTGGAAACCCCGGGCTATTAGTTCGTTAAGTGTCCTGGCAGCTCCTCCATGCTTTGAGTTTTGTGGCTGGCTGTTTGTTCTGTGCTGAGGATTGAAGTTAGGAGTCTCATGCCTGCTAACCACAAGCTCTGTCATAGAGCTGCATCCAGCCTCTCAAGAATATGTAGATAAGCTAAATGTCATCTTAAATGTTCATGTGCCCATCACCCAGATTCAAACAATGGAATCTAGTTTCATCGGAATCCTCACCCACCCGTTTCTTCTGTATCCCTCAGTGCAAATCTAGGACATCGTGACATTTCATCTGTAAATAGCTGAGTTTGTATCTCCACAAGATAGGCCCTCACTTTTATTTTTTAAGGTTTACTTTCTCAGTGTGTGTGTGTGTGTGTGTGTGTGTGTGTGTGTGTGTGTGTGTGTGTGTGTGTGTGTGTGTGAAGAGGCCAGAAGAGGGCATCAGAACTCCTGGAGCTGGAACTGCAGGTGGCTATGAGATGTATAGTTGATGATGCTCAGAGAAGGGAGTGTGACCCCTCTGTGATTTCCATGCAAAATGGAAATTTGAACCCTAGTTTCCTGGAATACCATGTCTGTCAAGCATGGTGCCACAGCACCGGCTGGGTCGGATGTCCTATGGGTGTTTTGAGCCAGCCAGCTCTTTGTTTGGGGTTGCACTATTTTGTACTTTGTAGGATATCCCTACAGAATCCCTGGACCCTCTAGATACCAGCAAAAACACCTGTCAAATGTCCTTAGACATTGCTAAAGACTCTCCCTAGATTGGGCACAAAAGTACCCCTGGTCTATACCCTCTGTCTTGGGCCTCTACAGGGAGGTAATGTCTTTGTAGAGATAAGCAGGTGTGTGCTCTTCCTTTCAAAAATTTGCTTCTACTTCCATAATGCTCTCAAGATACCTTTCCATTCATGCAAACCTTTTTTACTTCCATGTACCTTTAAAAAGTGTTCTTACAAAAGAACAAAATAAATATAAACAAAAAAATCACACACCAAAATTAGCTGGACCCCCAAATTTATATAACTTAATAAACTTCTAGAATGTTTATTTGCATGTTTTTAATAATTAAGTTATAAAATTTTAATAAAAAGAACCAACCAATAAACTGCAATGGCCTTCTTGGCCCCACTTAATAAATGCAAAACTATGGTAATTGTGTCGCAGATAAATGTACATGGTGCCCTTGTTTGATGTAACCTCAGGCTTGAGGAAAGGCAAGGAGGAGCCACAAGAATTCTTCTTTGCCTGTGTCATCACCAAGCCCCATCCCAACGTGTCACTTTCTTGGAACTGTGCACTAAATCACAGTGCAATTGCCTAGAGGACCAGGCTCAAGCCACCTCTCTATGGTACACTAGAAACATCCAGAGTGGGATTCAAGGATGTGAGGTTGCCTGTGTCTAGCCAGATGTGTGACCATGGACAATGTGTGGTGTGGCTGCCCCATCTGTAAAAGGCTGCTAAGACCTCCATCACAGAGCTGTTGCGAAGATTAAATGAGAAAATGTTTGTGAAAGAGCTGAGCCTTGAAAGCTGCCTCCCAAACCCTGTTGTTAGTGCCTGTAGTTCTAAAGGAGTGAATGGAAGATACCCAGCCCTTTCTCCAGCCTTCCCCCTGCCATCACCAGCCTCCTGTGCCTATGTTCGGTCTCTAAGGACATCTCCCTCTCTTGCCACTGTCACCTGTCCGTGCTCTCTTCCCTCAGTTCATCTCTTCCAGACAATTCTATCCTTCGACAAAGGCAATAAGATCAAACCCAGATGAGCCTTCTCCACTAAGTGTGAGACCAGAACCCTACCCCGAAGGTAAGGGCAATGCTGGATTCATCTCTAGAAGGATAATGTCAGTGACAGCCATTTATAACATTTAATAATAAAAATGGTTGCTAGGATGGCAGCATGGCTTAGTTAGTAGCACAGTAGCTGGGAGCCCTGGGGTTCGTCTGGAGCATAAACCAGGCATAGTGGCACATTCCTGTAATCCCAGAACTTGGGAGGTGGAGGTAGAGAATTAGAAGGTCAAGTCATCCTTGGCTACTTGGTGCATTCAAGGCCAGCCTGGGTTATATGATAATCTCTCTCTCTCTCTTAAGAAAAGAAAGGAAGGAAGGAAGAAAGGAAGGAAGGAAGGTAGGAAGGAAGGAAGGAAGAGATGACTCTCAGCAGGTAAACGTACACTTTCCACACAAATCTTGACTCGAGTTCCATTCCTGGAACCCACATAAAAGCCAGTGCAGTGGTGCAAAATCCTACAGCAAGATGGGAGATAGAAATGGGAGAGTCATCTAGAAGCTCAAGGATCAGTTGGCCAGAAGTAGGAAGCACAGCAGAAATTTGAGAGACCCTGCTTCAAAAACAAGGTAGGTTCATCAGGTAAAGACACTTGCTATTCAAGCCTGAGATGGTGGCCTGAATAAAATACCTGGAAATTCATGTAAAGGCAGAAGGAGAGAAACAACGCCACAAAATTGTCCTCTGATCTCCACATGTGTGCCATAGCATGTGTGCTCACATATACATCACATACACACACACACACACACACACACACACACACACACACACACACACAAAAGATAATAATAATAATAATAATAATAATAATAATTTTAATTTTAAATAATTACTTTAATTTTTAAGTGTGGAAGTTGAGAACTGACTACTGACTTCTAGAGTTGGCCTCTGACTTCCACACAGATGCTGGGGCATGAGTGTGTGCCCACACTCACATGCCAAACCCACACCCACACACAGAGTAGTGATAAATAACATTTTAAAAAAGAATTTTAGTGGCTGGGCAGTGGTGGCACGTGGCTTTAATCCCGGTACTCGGAGGCAGACTCGAGTGGATCTCTGAGTCTGAGTCCAGCCTGATCTACAGAGTGAGTTCCAGGACAGGCCCCAAAGCTACAGAGAAGCCCTGTCTTGAGAAGGGGGGGGGGACTTAAATGGCACAAGGCACACTGCACGGGAAGCACTTTCCACACTTTATTGGGAGCAGGAGGCATATGCCACTGAACAGATACCTTCCTTCCTCCAGCGCCTGCAAAAGCCTTGCCTGCTGACAGAACCTTCCTGGTTGGTACTGGCAGGATTAATATTCCTACCTCCATGGCCACAGAACCCTGTCTATTGTTGACCTAATTTTACTAGCTTTTAATTATTTATCAAAGTGGCTGCATCCCATTCCAAGCTGTGAACACCTTGAGAGCTAGGACCCTGGTGCATTAATCATTGTTAGTGTTGGCATCCCACAGTGACTGGCATATAGTTGCTGCTCATTAAATGTTTGTTGAATAAGTGGAGTAACTAACACTGTGTCTCCCAGTGTTCCTGGGATTTTAACGACTGCTCTCTCTGCAAGGCCATTTTCTTGGCTCCATCCTTTGGACTGGGGCTATGGCAAGTATGATCTACAGACTATGTGGATCTGCCAATTGTGTTTCCAGTGTGTGATAAGGCAAGTGGCAAACAAAGAATAAGTTTCCAGACAGGTCAAAGCAGTCTGATAGAGTCATGTAGGCCTACTGGATCTTCTAAGCTTTTAATTGTGCCTTTATTTTGTGTGCCTTCATCTAAAACTATTTTTCATTTCCTAGTCATTTATTCCCACTTTATTTGCAATAGTGTGACCAATTAGAGTTTAAAAATAGCTAGGTTTGATGGAACATGCCTATAATTCCAGCCCTTGAGAGACTGAGGCAAGGAGATTGCCAGGAGTTGCAGGCCAGCCTGGGCTAGAGAATGAGTTTCAGGCCAGTCTGGGCTACTAAGACCCTGCTGCAATAAATAAATAGGCCTGGTTCTTAGTCACATGTGGTCTTAGAGGTCCCATTGTCCACACACACACACACACACACACACACACACACACACACACACACACACACACACAGCCACTGTCCTCACATGTCTCTGGTATCTGGAAGGTCAATCGAATGTCTTTTATTTCTGTTTGGGTTACCTATGCTGCTTCTTTCTTTGGAAGTGTTACTGAGTGAAAGCTGATTCCTGCTTGGACCTACACTGAATAGAGGACAAAAGAGGGAGCCATGGGAAGACAGTGTGGGAAGGCTTAGGCTGGGGAAAGAAGGCTCCAGTGTGGTGGAGAGGTCCAGAGCAGCCTGTGGAGAGGCTACCCAGGAGCCCACCCTCAGCATAAGGCTGTGGGAGTGGGGTGATGGCAGAGACTGAGCTAAGTATCTTCCCTGGCAGAGCAGCAAGCAAAGCCTTTGAAGATAGACTTGCAGTTTCTGGACAAATACAAGAGGATACTGAGGACTGTTGAACCACGGCTCTCAACAAGTTGAATCCTGGGGAAGCCCCTCCAGCCTGGGGTGCCCGATGGAGGTTAGGTCAGAGAATAAAGAACACAGCCAGAATGAGCTGGATTGGCTGGAGACACTTCAGGGAGAAGGTATTCACAGGCTCAAAGCCAGAAGAACCAGAGCTGATTCCTGTGAACCATGACATTAGCATATTTAAAGATCATGTTGAGGGGAGGAGGGTGAGCTCAGAGCGGAAATCTGCTGCTGTTTATTGAGCCCAGGGAGTCAGAATCTACAGAAGGGCATCCCTGAAGCTGTCCTTCTCCCAGAAACTGGGCTCCAAGGCCAGGGCTAGGATGTGACCCTGGGGGGCAGCTAACCTCCCCTCCCCTCCTCCATCCCACAGTCCATGGTTTCAGGGCCCTTCTCAAGAATCTATTTCCTGCCAAGAATTTCCTGGAAGCGCACCCAGTCCACTCTATCTTGATGGTGATGGTGAGAGGGACTATATGTCAGGCACTGTGCCAAGCCTTCTCCCCTCAGCAACCCTAAAAGACACCCATTCCTGTGCCCATTTAATAAATGAAAATATTGAGTCCCCAGTAAATCATTTTCTAGAACTGTTCAGCTTGAATTTTGAAGAGCCTAGACTCCAGCCTCGGCTGTCTGACTCCAGGACAAGTAGGCTACCCACTCACTCTGTCTTTCCCTTTTGCTGGTAACAATGGGGACAATAAATTGGCAATCTGGTTAGTATGTCTATGCATTCATCTCTCTGGGATTAACTGGAGTGAGTTACTGCCCAGAACCTGAAGACTCAGGACTCTGCCTCACCTGGACTGTACACACACACACACACACACACACACACACACACACACACACTCACACACACACACACACACACTCACACACACTCACACACACACACACACACACACACACACCACACACACACACACACACACACACTGGCTAAGGCAATGTGACTAGTGGGTCTCATCTGTGCTCCTTCTACCTCAGCACACACAACTCCATCAGATCCAAGACCGCAAGGGACACTGAGCTGGGGATTAGGAAGGAGGGTACTGTCTATGGGGGATCTAGACAAGCTTCCCCCGTGCCTCGGTTTCCTCACCAATTAACTATCACATGACCTACAGCAACTCCAGCTCCAAAACAGCTATCAGCTGGGCCCCTAGATGCGACAGATCTTGCTCAGTGTGCTGAGAACAGATCACAGGGGAGGGGGGTGGTTGCACAAAACAGAGAGTCTAGAGCAGCCAGGCTCAGCTGGATTTCAAAGTAAGCGGGTGCCGGCACTAGGACCTGCCTCTCCCCGGTGCTCCCTGGTACTCAGGAGCAGCCACCACCGATTCTGAGGGGTGAAAATGTCTCTACCTCTGAGAGACTCCTTTTCTCCCTTTCCAGCTCCCGCTCAGGAAGGAAAGGGGGAAGGAAATCAAAAGAACAATCCACCTAACCGACCTGAAGGTGGCGAGAGCTGCTTTTCAGGCTGGAGTGGAGTTAGCAAGCCAACCCAGATGAAGACCCCCGAGGTGTGGTGGGACAGAGCACCCCAACCCCAAGAACTTGGCCAAGAGGGGGCGCTGTGGCCCCCTCCACGCCCTGCCCGCTGGATTCCCAGCTGCGTTCACAGCTTCGCAGCGCAGTGCGCACCCCGCTTTCCCCTCTGCAGAGTCCAGGTGCCCAGCCCCGCTGTTTCCACTTCGTCTTGCGGATCCTAAGTAGGGCCTGGATCAAACTGGCACATTCTTAGTTTGGAAAAAAAAAATGAATGAATGAATGAAAGAACGAAAGGTTGAAAAAGGAAGGGCTTCTGCCGCAGAGCTTTGGTGTCTCAGCACACCCAGGGTGTATCTAGGCCAAAGGCCCAAGGAGGGGTGGGGTGGGGTGGGGGTCGGGCCCAGGATGAAGTGGGGGCGACGGTGGACCTCCAGGCTGGCTGCAGGGCGGGAACGACCCAAATGTAGCTCCTGGCTTCTTGTTTCCACTTAGGTTGAGCTTGGTGGAGATCGCCCTATTCTCCAGCTCCTACTAGCCTCCTAAATTCCCCAGAGCCCCTCAAGTCCCCCGAGACCCCCGAATCCCTTGGCCCCGACCTCCAGCCGCACAGGAGGCGAGAAGAGAGAAGCTGACTGCTCTCCCGCCGCCGCCTCCCGGATCCCTGGTTCTCCCAAAGCTGCAGCGACCGCCACTGCTGCCTGCGCGCCCCGTGCACTGCCGCAAGCCGGGGTGCGGGGAGAGGGGTTCAGCACTGCCAGGGCGCAGGGAGCCGGCCTGGGGCTGGGCAGCGGACCGAGGAGGCGGGAGCCGGCAGCCAGCGGAGGGGCGAGGCGCGGAGGAGGGACTGGAGGAGAGGGGAGGGAGAAAGAGGAGGGGACCCGAGGCGAGGGGGCGGGGAGCCGAGGCGAGCGGCAGGCGGACGGTGGGGGAGGCGGCGGGGCTAGGCGGGCTCCCGGCGGGAGCGAGGTGGCGACCGGCCGGGCTAAGTAGGGAGACCAGACTTGATCGCGAAGGGCGAGCCAGAGCAGACCGGCGGGGCGGGGCAGAAGGGTGCGAAGCCGGGCGCCTGGAGCAGCGCAGCGGCCGGGGAGACCCGCCGCCCACCGGAGACCGCAGCCGCCAGCTTTCGGCTCTGGGATGTCGGAGGGATCCAGGCATCCAGGACACTGACGGTGCGAGCCCAAAGATGGGACGGCGTCCGCAGCTCCCGCTTGTCAAGGTAAGAGCGGACAGACCCGCCCGGGATCAGAGGCTCTCTGGGCCGGGCGAGCGCAGGACAAGCGTGGGCAGAGGTGCTGGGGGAGGGGAGCTGGGAACCCGGCGCTTCCCGGGAGGCTGGGGTGCAGCCTGATGTCCTCTACCTGGACCTCTGAAGCCTGGCTTCCGAGACAGAGGAAGAACTCCGGTGGAAAAAGACGGGGTGGTGGCGAAGCTGCTGCGGTGCCGGAGGAGGGGTCCGCCCACTCGAGGAACCGACTCTGCGCGAAGAATCGCTGCAGTCTTAGGGGCCGAAGAGACGTCCCCTTCAAGCTCTGGAGGGGGTCCCCGTCCCGGCCGGACACCCTCCGAGCCGCCCCTGTCCCGGTCTTGGGCGCGCTTTCCTGCCTGTCCCCCTCGGTAGAAAGCCTCGGGTTCTGGAGGTAGATGCAACCGGCCCCTCGCGGCCCTCGATCTACATAGCATCTCTGGGATGCGACGGTGCCGCGCGCGTCTCAGTGTCCGGCCGGTTCTCCCACCCCCGCGCCCGGGCGCCGCAGCCTCGGAGTGTAACGCTTTCTCTCCAGCCCGCGGCTGCGCTCGCTCCTGCCACAGGGCTGGGGAAGCGGTACGGCCGCCCAGAGTTTCGTAGTCTCCAGTAGGCGTTTGCAGCTCCTGCTGGATGAAGTTTGGGGGCAACCTGGGCCTGTGAGGAGGTGGACAGAGCCAGGGGAGGACTAGGTGCTTCGTAACCCGGCCCCGCAGCTTAGGGACAGGCGTCACTTTGCTGGTGCTAAGCGCGTCCCGGAGCGCACGGGCTCGCTGGGTACCAGCACCTCAGTGCTGAAGCCTGGGAAGGTGAGTGGACCTGGCTGTCGTCCGGCCGCCCTGATTGCCATGCCTAGGTCTCAGGACTGCGCAAGGCCGACAGGGACCTCCCGGGCCCCAAGCAGAGACTTCGGGTTAACTGTGGCCGGGGCACTCAAAAGCGATTACATTCAAAAGATTTAGGTGGATTGGGGATTGGGGAACAGTGCAGGTTGACTGACTTTTCCATCAGTTATTAAACCAACTGACTGTACGTTTGCTTGCTCAAAAAGCATTTGAGTTAAATCACTACGCTTTTAAAATGTGACTTACTGCCCAGCTCACCAGTGACTCAGGCTCCCATGTCCTCCTTCTCCAAATGCTCAAAGGCTGTCTTCAGATCGGAGGTAGTTTCTTTCAGTAAACCTAAGGGCTGGAGCCAGAGATTCTTTTCTGGGCGACCAAAGACTCCAGCAAAGAAGGTAGGGAGATTCTGGGAGGCTGCACTGATAAGCATCAATGGAAGTATTTCCCAAAGCTTCCCAGTGTACTGAACCCTGATCTAAATTCACGGAGGGGTTAGAATGCAGTCTTTTAAGCAAATTCAAAAGATTTGGGCTGTGAATTTTTTTTTGAGTTTACATGGAAATCGACAAATGTTCTTTCTCAAGCCCTTCTTAGAATTGTATGCAATGACCTGTTTAGAATGTTCACATGTTCTTAAAATAAAAAGGCTTCCCCCCCCCCTCTTGTTCCTACTGGCTAGTCGGAGTCGGGGGACTTGTCTCACCTGGTAAATTCAGGGTGTTCTCAGGAATACCGACTGAGGGACAGTAAATGTGTTATTTGTATGCTACACACACATTTCCTGGTATTAGTCTAGTTGCTTTATAAATATTTAGTCTTCATAACAGTCCAAGAAGTAGGAATTATATCCTAGGCATAGAGTCTAAGCTATTTGTTCAGAAAGGGGCACCATGAGCTTGACAGTCAGCAAGGCTGGCTTTGCCCTTAGCACATGCACGCAGAATTCAAACCCAGGCACTCCCAACCAAGACTTTGCTTTATTAGCTTTTGCCAGCAAAACATCTAGCCACTTAAAATTCACTCTCCATCCCTGAGAAGCCAGCTGAGAACCTCCATTTGAACATAGACTGCTAGGGAACTTGGAGATCATGCAAAAACCAGCTCTGTCACTGATGCCTGCCAGACAAGCCATGCTGGGAAAAGGGTCACTCTGGGGGCTGTAGTGTGGGTTTCATATTGAAATGGTTATAGAGCATTGTGGGAGGGTGTAAGAAAGATGAAGAATGTGTGTGTGTGTGTGTGTGTGTGTGTGTGTGTGTGTGTGTGTGTGTGTTTGCACGCACGCCAACTGAAGGGACATACATGTGTGGAGTGTTTGTGGGTAAGAACACAGGTGAGACATGGCCCCTCTCTCTGTCACCCCACTAGCTGATCTTCCTGGAGACAGATCTATATTCTGGTGACAAGTGACTCTTGGCAGTGACTGTGAAGGGTGAATCAAGCCTCAGTGGGTCTTAAAGGACAATGAGTGTCCAGTGGCTCCCAGGGAGGCCAGTTTCATTGCTGTTGCTATTTCGTATAGTGATTTAGAAACATTAGGCACAGTCTACAAACCAGAGGAGGAAATAACTGACATAGCTCCTTACATGCTGCTGCAACTGTTTAGCAGTGATCCTTGCTGGTCCTGTTTTTAAGGAGCAAGTCTGGACATTGCTGTGACCATCAGACAGCCCTGTCTCTTGACCCATGCCATTTCTAAGTCTTCAGAGGGAGCTTGCCCACTGCTGTGGAATGGCCATAGTTGCCTATGAGTGGTCCTCTCTTCAAGTGTCTCTTTTCTGAGGTACTAATGGAGTTGAGCTTCCTAGAGGTGCTAGGAAGAATAGAATGGGGCAGGGGAGTGAGCCAGGGTGGGACTCTGGGCTGTGGAGTATAAAGTGGCCTGGCCACAGACCTAAAGCAGAATAGGAAAGGGAAGCCTAGAACAAGGACAAACCATGGGATTCGGTATCCGGCCTAGGGAGAAACCTGGCAGCTAAGGCTCCTCTCAAAGCACAAAGACACAAAAAAAATAAGCCACTGGCCTAGAGCTCAAGTGAAAAAAATCCATTTCTTACCCTTGCTGACATTTGACTCCTTGGGGGTAGGGCATCAGCAGCCAGCAAAAATTGACCTCACATCTTAAGGGGTCAAATGTGCCCTTTGGTTCTATTGTTAGCATCCAGATTCTTGCCAAGAGCCCAAGCTCTGGTCCTAGGGAGTGGGAATGATGGGGAAGTAAGGCCTCCATAGCGGCAGCAAGGTGCAAGGCTGAGAATTTCAGTGGCAGAAGGGGTCGGTATCTTGGCAGTCAGCAGCCCTGATGCTGTTAGTTCTGCATTCGATGGGCTGTGTGATTTCAAACAGGTCACCTTCCCGCTCTAAGTCAGTTTCTTTGTGCCTGAGTGCGAACTGACTCCCTTTACCTGATTGTCTTGCTAGAAGGTTCACAAGAGCAGGTCCAGCAAACTGATTGCCCAGTTCTGCTCCTCTTCATCTGGGGCCTCAATGTATGGAAACCAAGTACTCATCTCTGGGCCTTGGTAGTTCTGGCTGCCATTTCCCCTTTATAGCCCTGGACCTGAAAACCCAGTGAGAACACAGAATATGTTTAACAGATACCTGGGGACTAAGAGGAGGGTTGTATTGCCACTTTCTCCTTTTAGTTCATGCAGTTGGGATGAAGGAATCCTTGTTGCCCCACTGGAACAAGGATGTCATCTCAGAAGAGAGGAGCCGGAGGCTTAGATGAAAAAGCAAAGCAGAAAAGCAACGCCACCTCAGATATGGAAAGCACTAGAACCCTACCTTAAGCCACTGTGGTTATTACAAAGGAGAACAGAAAGCAGCTGCCACCAGCACAGGTCACACCAGTGACTGCAGCCATGTAGGGAATCTGGAAAGACTGAGCGAGTCCTGCAAGGTCCTCCCCTTCCTGCCCCTTTCTGGGTGACAGAAGAGCTGGGGTGTGCTGTCTTTCATCTCAGATTCCACCCTGGCCATTTCTGGACTATCTGCAAACGAGAGCCCATTGGGGACAGGAGGACAAGCAGAGATTTTGACTGCAGTTTTCTGGTCAAATAATGAATTGTTAATTAGGAATAAACCCTGTCCTGTAAAAGTCCCTGTCAGCAGAGACACTTGGAAGCCATACTCCAATTCCTTTTAACATTCTCTTGGCCAGGCATTTTCTTGGGGGACTTGAGAACATCAGTGAAGCAGATGTAGGCTTGGATCCTGACTCCGTATGAGGATCTGAGAAGTAGGCTTAGCACTCTGATCTCTTTCTTCATGGTTTAAAGGACAGCAGAGATGAAGCTGGAGAGATAGTCCAGGCAGTAGAGTGCCTGCCGTGAATGTATGAGGACCCGAGTTTGGGTCTCCAGAATCCACATATAAAAACTTGGCCTTGGCAGTTTATGTTTGCAACTTCCGGGCTTGGTGAGTGGGTGGGGGACACAGATCCGTGAAGCTCATTCATTAGGCAACCAGCCCAGCCTAGCCTAGTCAATGAGCTTCAGCTTTCATAAAAGACCCTGTCTGAGAAAAATAACTTAGAGTCCTAAAGATACCTGATATCCTTTAAAGGATAGAGACGTAAAGATACGTCTCTATCCTTCCCACACACGTGCACACATGAGCATGTATTACCCACACTAACAAGCACACATATCACACATGCAACATAACACACATACACACTCTCCCCAAAACTGGGAAAATGGGGTAACCATGACCTCCTGCACTGCTGGGTATAGAACGAAATAGTCCCAAAGTGTCTGGTATATAGTCTTCCCTTGGTAAGCATGCGCTAGAGCAGTCCTATAAGATATCCTAGCAATGACTCCTTAGCAATGGTCTAAGAAAGGCCATCAAAAGTGGGGAGGGGAAGGCTGGAGATGTAGCTCATTTGGTTGTTTGTCCAGCATGCGGGAAGTCCTAGGTTTGGCCTCCAGCATTGCATAACCCGGGCATGATGGCTCATGCATCTGTCATTCCAGCGCTCGGGTAATAATAAGAATTAGAAGTGCTTGGTCATACTGGGCTACATAGTGAACTCGAGGCCAGCCTCGGTTACATAACACCATATCTTTAAAAAAATCAACCAAACCAAAAATAATAATAAAAACTAAAAGAGGAGGAGAGGGAGGGGAAAAAGGAGGACGGGAAACCCCCTCCTCCTGTGCCTTTCATGCTTGGGGGGGGGGTAAGAGCTACTAGCCTGCAGCTGAGCTCAAGGTCAGGGACCACACTGACCTGTGGAAGCATCTGTCAGTAAAAGTAGACGCCTGCAAGGAAGATGATACAATGTGATTAAGTTTCGGATGCAAGCAATTGTTTCAAACACAACTCCTTGGAGTCTGTCAGGAGATGGAATATTAACCACTGATTTTCAAAGCAAGGCGGAAGTAAAAGGCAGGACCTTGGGGAGAGAGGGAGGCTATCCTTGAAGAATTTCATCTCAGAATTGGGACAGGTCCTTCCTTCTGTGTGACATGGACATGGTAGGATTCTGCTCCAGGACTCAGGTCCCGGTGCCCAGAGCCACCTCTTGAGATGCCTCAGCCAAACCTGCTCTTTGGCAGTCATCCACCAGGAAACTGCTCCTGGATCGCAAAAAGATGCTACGGAAACAGACAACCCTGCCACTGGTCTGTTTGGGCCAAGGGAACAGCAAACTACAGGAGTCCACAGGTGGTCTGAGTGGCACCCTCCCTCCTCCACCATCAACCTAATCTCTGGTCTGGTGGGGAGCCAGAGCACCTAGGTCAGAGTTCAGAAGTGAAACTGGCTGAGCAGGTCCAGCTGCTTTACTGCTGTGGCCTTGGAGGGAGGTGTTGGAGCTCACTTTGGAGTCATCTGTGTTGACTGCACAGGGGTACCCAGCCTCTTGGCTTCTTTGGGCCACACTGGATAAAGAATTGTGTGGGCCATACAGTAAGTGCTGGAGCTGTCCATCCTATCGCCAAAGGGTCATAGGTGAGATACCCCTGGTAGAGACATAAGGCTGCTCTTGGTTGAGTCTTTAGGCACTAGGAGGTCAGAGCATTCAGGAGAATGAAAACAGCTTATTGGTCAAGGTCCCAGAGAAAGAGCTGAAAGGCAGCCTTCCCAAGTAACAGGCTAGGACAGGAGCTAGCTGCAACAAGGACAAAATTGTGGTCTGACAGAGGGCAGGGTATAACCTTTCCCTTTGATATCCTTTGCTTTCCCAGCCCACTTGGGAAGGGTTCAGTGGTTTCTGGAACACCTTTTCTGGTTCAGCAGCCCCCTTCCCCTATGAGGATATTACTGGTGGGCAGCCTGTGGGCAAAGATGGGAGAATGATGGGGGCCCAGGCAGCAACAGAGACAGGTTTTGGCTGATGAGAAAGGATTGAGACGCATACAAGTAGAGCGTGGTCCTTCTGGGACCAGACTCTCCTGGACTGAGGGACCAGCCTTGTCCACAGCCTGCCCAGGGTGGACACTTTTATGATGATAGAAGAGGCAGTCTTCAAGACAGTCTGGTGGTGAGAGACTTCACAGGCTAAAGTGAAGGCGAAGGAGGGATTGAACATGAGATCTGAGCAGGCTTGGGAAAGAGGATGACTTGCATGTCTGCCTTGGTCATTGTGGCCTTCTGTTTTCTTCTAGTGCCCAAGATGGCATGTATCCCTGCTTCTGAGTGCTCAGTAACACTCACAGGATCCCGCCCTGACCTGTGTCCCCTGACATGTGCTGGGGGATGGTCCACGTGCAGGCAAAGGCATCTGCATCTTGAGGGCATCTAGGGAGACATTACTAAGGAAGAGAGGGTCCAGGCTGGGCACATAAGAAAACAAGAGTCTTCTTAGAAGCTGGGTTGTCACAGAGCAGGCCTGGGGTACTTTTTTCCCCAAGATGGAATTGGAGGTATTCTGATCCTCCTGGTGAGGACGCAGAAGCAGTCAGAACGGTGGCATTCCAGCCTCCTTTAAATGTTTTGTCCTTTGTCACAACCTCCAGCACTCTGTGGGTGACAGTGGGACAGCTTTGAGTCCTTTCTCTGCACATAGCTGGATCCCATGGTCTGATGCGAGGCACAGGCCAGAAGTACAGAAGCATGTACCCCGAGAAGCAGAGTCCCAAGGAAGGGGCATATCCCTAGTACTGAAACTGTAGGAGTCCTGGGGTTAAAATCACTTCTGTCACTCCCTGGTTGGGTGGCCTTCAGGAAGTCACAGCATCTCTCTGGGCTTTTGTACCCACTTTACCTGGACAATGATGGGGATTAAAGCAGGAAATGCTTGTGCAGTGAACAGTCTGCACCCACCAAAGCTCAAAGAGGGGGACCCGCCGCTTTCATGGGTGTCAGCCATCTTCCCTGTCCCTCCCCTCATGCTGAGCTCAGCAGCTACTCAAACTGTCTCCTCCAGGAGGCCTTCTATAATGAGCTCTGTCCTCCAGCTAGCCAGCCAGGAGAAAGACCACGGGGATTTTCCAGTCCTCTGCAGACTAGAATGTGGTCCTGGCTGCACCCCATGATTCACCTTGCCAGTCTGACAACATTGGAATCGGTCTAGACCCAGTACAAGGAGACAAGTTTATCGACAACTTGCTTGGGTGTCACAGCAAGGACAAATTCAGATCCAAGTTTCTAAATAGTCACTCTCAATTTTTGGACTTACCACACTGTGCACTGGTATTGAACTATTTGCCTTTGGCAAACCTGCCCAAACAAGTCCCGAGCACTCTGAGTAGCAATGCTCTGGGATGCACCTGGGGGCTCCAATTCCCACCCTCAGTACCAGGATCACTGCTCACATCCTGTGTAGCCACGCCCTTCGTACCTGATCAGCTCTGCTGTAGAGATGAGTTAGAGAGCATTTCTGGTAGCTGAGGCTGTGATGAGGAGCCTGGAAGGAAGCCTTGCAGGGGAGGGCTGGTGTCAAGCTCCATGCTGGCTTCTTCTTCATCCTTCATCTACAGTAGTAGAAGCCCTAACTAAGCCACTCATCAACCCGTCCTTTGTCACTGAGATAAGAGAAAGTCTAAGCATAGTCATTGGGCCCTAAGCATAGTCTTTGCCCCAGAGAGGCCAAAGAAGTCTTTCCTTGCATAGGGGGCTCATCTAAAGTGACCAGGGCCAGCCCTTACTGTCTGTCACTTGGCTGTGACTCAGTCTACATCAAAAAGACCAATTCCCGAATCTAGGACCCTATGCTGGTTGCTCCTGAGCTTCAGTCATGCCAACAGCTGATCCTTCCTCATCTTCATTGCCTTCTACCACATACCACCCAGGAGGAGTTGAGAGGAACTGGCTGGGCAGGGCCAGCTGGTTAGGTAGGACCCTTACCACCAGTCCCCTGATCTCAACTTGAGGCCAGAAATAGGATGACTGGTCCATGGTTGCAAAGGGCCATGGACAGAGAACATCCAGAACTTCTCCCTGAATATAGATGGCTCTTTCCATGTATGCTTTCCTTTTCCCAAGGATATCCATTGTCTCCCTTTCTCCTCCTAATGAGCAGACAGGTGAGTACCCTAAGAATAGGGCCAGTCAAGGCCACTGTCATTGGAATTTGGTGACAGCAGTTTTGTTTGTTTGTTTTGTGTGTGCCTGTGTGTGTACATATGTGTGCATGTGCACATGGAGGCCAGAAGACAGCTTTAGGTGAATGTCCTCCATCTCCTTTGAGACAGCGTCTGGAGCTCACCAATTAAGCTAAACTGGCTGGCTGTTCATCCTTGGGGATCTGCACGTCTCCACCTCCCCAGTGCTGAGATTAAAAGTGTACACCACATCCAGCATTCCTTTGTGGGTCCTGAGACCACACTCAGGGCATGATCCTGCAGGACAAGCATTTTGCCAACAAGTAAGCCCCCAGCCTGGCACATGAGTTCTTTGCTGTGGGGACTGCCTTGGATACGGGGAAATCCAAGCACCCCAGCCTCTACCCACCAAGTGCCAGTCATTCTTCCCTCCCGTTGACCCTTCTGGGTTTGCCTAACTCACATTTACAGGTTGAGAAACACAGAACAAGGTCATTGCTTGCCCCATGATTTATTCCTAACTTCTGCTCAGTGGGCCTTGGCCCAGCAGCAGCTTATGCTCCCTCGTGGCCTTGGTGGGCAGCTGCTCCACCAAAACATCCAGTTACAAAAGCTCTAGGCTTTCTATAATAGAGCCACTTGCCAGTCACCAGCCAGTCTTCTCCATCCTTCCCAGTCTCCTCAGATCACTTCTGAAACGCTCCCCCTCCAAGGATGTGCTTCTGCTACTGCGTGGGGACCTCCCACTTCACACTGCCTCTCTGCAATGACCCAGAGCCCCCAGGCATGTCACCTGCGGGGTTGAAGCCTTCACCGCTGTTGCCACACCTAAGAGCTGGCTTCTGCCTCCTCAGAGACATTTCTCAGCATCCAGGGATCACACATATCACATAGTTCCTGATCCCTCAACCTGGAAGCAGAATTAGAGCCCAGCCCAGGCTCCCTTCGAGTTCTAAGTTCTGCCTAACCCATGCCTCCAGCCCTGGTCCAATAAGGGAATACACTGCCCCATCCTTAACTACAACACACTGCAGCTCTAGTTATGACCTGGAGATGTAGAGGCAAAAGAAATTGTACCCACTTGGATGCATCAGGCTTACGGAAGGGGTTGGGGAACAGACTGTCCTGCTAAGACAGGAGAGCAGCTTCCATCCCAGTGCCTCCAGAAGCTAGGGTGACAGCCATGAGCAAGATTCTCTGTTCACACCAGTTTGTTATCTGTACAGTGGAGCAGTGGTAAGGGCTCCAACTTGGGATGGGTTGAGATTACATGGATGTCTTAGTCAATGGTCTGTTGCTGTGAAGAGATACCATGACCAAGGCAGCTCTTTTAAAGGAAAGCATTTAATTGGGGCTCACCTACAAGGTTTAGTTCATTGTCATCATGGTTGGAAGCATGGTGGCATGCAGGCAGACATGGTGCTAGAGAAGTAGCTGAGAATTCTACATCTGGCAACAGGCTGACAGAGACACTAGTCCTAGCTTGAGCATTTGAAACCCAAAACCTACCCCCAGTGACACATTTCCTCCAACAAGACCACACCTACTTCAACAAGACCACACCCCCTAATCCCTGTCAAGTCATGCCACTCCCTAATGACCAAGCATTCAAGTCTATAAGCCTATGGGGACCATTGCTATTCAAACCACAACAGTGAGGAACTTTCGAGTCTATTAATGGGCAAGTCTTGAGTAAAAGCAAGAGAGAGGAAGACAGGGAGGGAGTCCAGAGGCCCACACTGGACAAACATGTCACTGAAAGCATCAGAGAGCAAGTCATACTGCCCTGGCTAGTTTACTGTCAACTTGACATGAGTTAGAGCTTTCTAGGAGGGGGAATCTTAATTGAGAAAATGCCTCCATAAGATTGGTCTATAGGCAAATGTCTTGATATTGTCTTGATAGACTGATATGAAAGGGCCCGGCTATGTTGGGTGGTGCCCAGCTACTCTGGGCAGGTAGCTGGGAGTTGTATAAGAAAGCAGACTGAGCTGGGCATTGGTGGAATAAGGCTTTAATCCCAGCAGTCAGGAGGCAGAAGCAGGAGGATCTCTGTGAGTTCGAAGCCTGCTCTACAGAGCGAGTTCCAGGACAGGCTCCAAAGCAATAAAAGAGAAACCCTGTCTTGAAAAAACCAAAAAAGAAGAAAGAAGGAGGAGGAGGGAGAAGAGAGAGAGAGAGAGAGAGAGAGAGAGAGAGAGAGAGAGAGAGAGAGAGACTGAGCAAGCAGTGAGGGGCAAGCTAGTGAGCATCGTTCCTCCATGGCCTCTGCTTCAGTTGCTGCCCTGACTTCCTGGATGATGCACAAACTAGAAGATGAAATAAGCCTCCAACTTTCTTCCCCGAGTTGCTTTTCATCATGGTGTAGAAACACATGAGAAACTCCAGCTAAGACACATACTACTTAGGGCAATGAATGGAGTGACCAGCAGATGAGGGATGGGTGTGTTAGTGACTTTTTTTTCTCCAGGGGACCAGATAAGTGACAAAAAGCCACTGGAGGAGGAAGGGTTTCTTTTGGCTCACAGCTCAGAGGGACACAGTCATCACAAGAGAAAGCCCAGTGGCAACAGCCGCTCGGTCCATGGTTGTCTTTGTTAGGGTTTCTATTGCTGTGAAGAGACACCATGACCATAGCAACTATAGAGGGAAACATTCAATTGGGGTGACTCACAGTTTCAGAGGTTCAGTCCATTAAGGAGCACGGTGGTGTGAGGCAGACATGGTGCTGGCTACATCTGGACCAGAACAGGAAAATGGATTCAGACACTGAGTGAAGCTTAAGCATGGGAAACCTCAAAAGTCCACCCCCACAGTGACACACTTCCTTCAACAAGGCCACACCTACTCAAACAAGGACACACCTTCCAATAGCACCACTCCCTATGAGCTTATGGGGGCCAGTTGCATTCAAACTACTACAATAGCCCTAGCCAAAAAGCAGAGAACGGACTTGCCCACAGTTGGCCCGTGCACTTTCTCCCTTTTCCCCTTTTATTCATTATCAGACTGCAGGCCATGGGAAGATGCCACCCATATTCAGAGTGGGTTTTCCCTCCTCACACATCGAGATTTAACATCTCTCTGGAAACTCCGCCACAGAGACACCCTAAGGTGTGGCCTCATTGTGTTTCTTTTGGGGGGTATGGGGTTTGGTTCTTTTGAGATGGGGTCTCTCTGTGCAATAGCCCTGACCATCCTGGAACTTGCTCTGTAGACCAGGCTTCATTGTGTGTCTTAATCCAATCAGGCCTACAGAGGAAATTAACCATCACGATGAGGATGGGAGATAGGTTCCACTTGGTGTCCCCCCTTCCCAAGCCCAACTAATCCACATCGAGGGTAACACACACCCCACTTTTGTAGGTGGCCACAGATCCTGGGAACAGACTGGAGATGTGATGGGCAGGAGACCAGGCAGGGGCAGCCCTGGTAAAGGAGGTTGAATCAGTAAAAAAAAAACACCCTGCAGAGAGAAAGCCCATTGCTATAGAGCTGGCCAGGCTGTTGGCCCTTTGTTATCCTGGATGTGCCGAATCACCAAATCTTTTGAAGAACTTCTGGGTGTAGATACTTTGTTCCAGACTAGTCCCATTTACAGACGAGAGAACAAGGCCCGGAGAGGTCCAGTTGTTTTCCCAAGGTTGTTATACAAGTGGGCCGGGGCAGTAAGATATCCCACAGTGGAGCTCTCTGAGCCCACAGTTAGAGATCTGGGTTTGGGTTTTCCTGGGAGTCTTGGCGCCCAAGCATATTCATACCTGGAGAGGAATTTGGGGAACAAGTGTCCTTCTCATTTCCCACTTGTGGAAACTGAGGGCTGGGAGAGGAGCTCGTCCACTGTCCCAGAACAAGTCTGTCAGAGCCACACTTCCCTGTGTCAAAGTGCGCCTTTCTTTCTTGAGCTCAGCTCTCTGGAGTCCAAGGCAAGGATACCATGCAGGAAGGCAGAGCAAGAGGAGGGAGGGCAGTCACCAGGTGGAGAAAGGGAAAGGAGAAGGAAGAAGCTGTCCAAGTGTCTTGGTGGAGCTGGGCACAGTGGCACATGTCTGTAATCCCAGCATGAGAAGGCTGAGGCAGGAGGATTGCCATGAGGGAGGGAGAGAGAGAGAGACAAAGGAAGTGCAAGTGCTGAAAGTTGTGGAAATTATCACAGGACCCTTTGAACCAAGAGATCAGAAAGGGAAAGTCAATCTGTTTTGTTCATTCACTCATTCATTCATTCATTCATTCATTCATTCATTCCACATGACTTGCAATTCATTGAGGATGTGGTGATTTGAAAGAAAATGGCCCCCAAAGGGAGTGGCACTATTAGAAGGTGTGGCCTTGATGGAGTAGGTGTGGCCTTGTTAGAGGAAGTGTGTCACTATGAGGGTGGGCCTTGGGTCTCTTTTCTCAAGCTTCACTCAGTGTGACAGTCAGTTGACTTCCTGTTGCCTGCAAGATGTAGCTCCCTCAGCTCCAGCACCATGACCGCCTGCATGCTGCCATGCTCCCACCATGATGATCACGGACTGAACCTCAGAAACTGTAAGGGAGCCCCCTCAATTAAATATTTTCTTTTTAAGAGTGCCATGGTCATGGTGCCTCCTCACAGCAATAGTAAACCCTAAGACAGAGGATATCAAAATAGCCACAGACCCCACCCAGAGGCTTACAGCCCGAGTAGACATACTCCTGTGTGCTCAAAGGCCGTCCAGCCCTGCCTGAGGCCTCAATGAGGGGAGGCAGAGCAGGAGCAAGGATAAGGGAATACATCTGGGAGCTCGGGACCCAGAGACAGTCTGGAGGTGGGGAACACCCAGGTATGCACCCCGCCCCTTGAGTGTAGGCAGGAGATTTTCCCTTCCACTTTTTCTTCTCTGTACAACAGCAATTTAAGCTAATTAAATGCAACAATGCATTATTTCTTGTCTACCTGGAATAATCTTCCACTGCTCGCCCACTTTGGGGGGGGGGGGAACAGGCTCTTTGCCTTGAGATGGGGACAGGTTGTGGCTGTCAACAGAAAGAGATTGTTGGGCGAGACCTGGCCTGGGGCAGGGCAAGGGGAGAGAGGGCTGCATGGGGCACATCAGGAAGATTGAGATAGGACATGTGACATTGCTGCCCTCTGTCCTTAGGCTGATGTTGCTCTGAGTCATCTTTTGAGCGCCTCTGTGGATCAGAAGCAAAGGTGTCCCCTTCAGGTCTCAGCTGGGCTGTGCATAGCTTGCGGTCTGAACCACTGACACTTGGGAGCCCCTGGAGTCCAGGGAGTTGCCTGCCGGGTACCTCACTATGCCCAGAAGCTCCTGTCCAGTTTCTGTTTCAGTCTGCCCGTAACTGCATAGGTATCTGTGGCAGCAGAGGTGGGGTTTGAAGAGTTGATTGCACACGTCTTGTTTCTGCAAGCCAGATCCTCTCATTTCAGTGCAATGGGAGAGTCAGCTGGGGTAAGGAAATTGTGGTTTATGAGCCTGGTGCTCTTTTCACATCCTGACTTGTTCACCTTGGCCTTGCTTAAGTCAGGCTTTTCCAGAGTACAGATCAAAGCGGTCAGAATAGTCAGAGGACGGCTGGAGAGATGGCTCAGTAGTTAAAATATATGCTGCATCTCCAGCAAAAAAAAAAAAAAAAAAAAAAAAAAAAAAAAAAAAAAAGCCCATGATGGCCATGTGGCCTTGTAATCCCAACATTGGGATGTGGGGACAAGCAGATCCCTAGGGCTCACTGGCCAGCCAGCCTAGCTGAGCGGTGAGCTCCGGCTTCAGTGGGAGACCGTGTCTCAAAAAAATTGTGTGTGTGTGTGTGTGTGTGTGTGTGTGATAGGAGGGTGTGTGCATGGGGGTGCATGTGTCTGAGTATGCTCATGGGGAGGTCAGAGGTCAACATTAGTGTCTTTATCACATCCACACTATTTTTTGAGACAATTCTTCTCCTCCACACCACGCACACATGTCAAAAACAAGCAGCAGGCAAAGCTGTGATCTTGACCTCACTGGGAAGTCAGGGCCCTTTCTGGTCCGTAAACCACTGTCAAGGACCTGGGAAACTACCTCATGTATCAGGAGGCTCTTACCTTCAATTTCCCTTCAGGCTTCAGTTTCCACACCTGCAAATAAATGATGGCACTGATAAGATCCAGTTGTCTCCTGCCCAGAAATCTGCGTTGGCTCTCCTGGCCTCCTGGATCCATCTCAGTTTAGTGTCTGGGTCACCTGATTCTGGTATCTTGGGTCTCCCTGGGCCAAGAATGCTTTTCCTCCTAATTGTACCCACCCTCAAGAGGCTCACCTCCCTCCAGAAGCCTCTCATGGTCATGCCAGGCAGCTTAATTCCCCCTATACTCAGTTACACTTTCTTTGCCTTTTGGGATGTGTGTGTGTGTGTGTGTGTGTGTGTGTGTGTGTGTGTGTGTGTGTGTGTGTGTGTGTGTGTCCGGGTCCTCTCTCCTCTGAATTCCTTAACTTTTCTACAAATTACGTTCTTAGCTTTGGGCTCCATAAATGTAGACTCTCAGCCTAGCAAGGGCTTGCAAAACAAATAAGATAAATGACAAAACACCCTTTTTTTAGGCTGGAAACCCATTCCCAGGGGCATGCTTTCAGGGAGAGCAGAATGTGACTGAGACAGACAGACCATGGGACAGGTGGCAGTAGGAGCACCCTCATGGGTCTTATACCAAGAGCTAAGGAGGATTCTGGGGCCCAGGGGGACAAGTGGTGAGAATGACTGCTGGCCTCATATTTCAGAAGCACCCCTTTCTTTGTTCCCAGGAGGTCTGCTTCACAGAAAAGGAAGTTGAGTGTCAAGGGCCAGGTGACTCACTCAGGCGCCAGTCAGAACTGCACTCTGAGCTCAACAGAAGAACAAAGAAATGGCTGGGAACACTTGAATAGGGCCCAGTGCTATGAGGAGGCCATGCCTGGTCCAGGGCTCATCTCCCAGGATGAGCTTGGAAAGGAAGGCAGGTCCCTCTCGTGGTTCTTCAGGAACTTTGAAGAGATGCGCGTAGCCCTAGCTGCCTCTGGGCCACATCTCCCTCCCTCTTGTTACTCCTCAGGTCCCTCCCCAAAAAGGTTAATCGTGGAATTGTCCCATCAAAGAAAATTGTACTTTGTGCCTCAGAGACCAAATGGAGCCTCAGTAAAGTGGTTATTTATGGTCTCTAATGAGCATTTTCTGGGTGTGATTAACCTTTATGCCAAAGTCACACTGGGACCTCAGATGGCAGCTCAGACTGTGCTGGCCTGGGTAGGGGCGGGTGCTGGAGTGAAGCTGGGGCAGGCAGCTGTCAGGCTCAGGCCTCCCACAGGCCCTCCAGAGACTTCTGTGCCACTTTTCTTGCTTCTCTGTGACTCTCATCCCTCTCCCACTGGGGGTGCCCTGTGCTCACCAGGGCCTGATGGCCCCTTGTGCAGTGACTTGAAGGCAGATGCCCTCTCTGAGCGGCAGGATGCCCTTGTTTTTCTCAGACTTGAACCTCCAAGGCTTGTAAAGATTAGCACTGAGACAGAGGTTTCCTTTGGGGTCAGGCAGGCTGGGGTACAGAACCACAGCACTGGCCAGTGAGTGAACCTAGCATGCTGCCAGCTTCACCTTGCTGAGTTTCTCTATTATCTAGAAAATAGCGAGTGGCATGAGATACTGTGTTGTGGAATATTTAACTATGTAAGAATGTGTTACATTTGTTTGTGCTGAGGAATATTACTTTAACTGTATAAAGGTGTGTTTACATTTGTTTATGCTGTATTTGTTTAACTAAGGAAAGATGTATTGCTGATTCTGCCTTGTCTGCCTAAGGTACCTGATTGGTCTAATAAAACCTGAACAGCCAATAGCTAGGCAGAGAGGGATAGGAGGGGCTGACGGGCAGAAAGAATAAGTAGGTAGAAAAATGTAGGCTCCAGAGAAAGAAGAGAGGAGAAAATGAGGGAGAAAGAGAGGGGAGACTCCTGGGTCCAGCCACCAGCCAGCTAGATGGAGTAGGACATACAGAAAGAAAAAGTAAAAAGCTCAGAGGCAAAACAGAGATGAAGAGAAACAGGATAATTTTATTGACTTTTTTTTATTTGAATTACAAACAGGATTGAATTAAATGACAATCCCAGTTCCCTTCTCCCTCCCTTCCTCCCCTACCACCACCCCCCACTAAAACCCTACACCTGTCTCAACCTTTCTGCTCCCTCATGACCTCTGCATCCTTCCTTTTCTTCCCTTCTCATTCTCGTAGCTGCCCCCCCCCAAGAAACAGGATAATTTAAGTTAAAGAAAAAAAAACTAAACAGAAATGAGCATAAACTAAGGTTGAGCATGATTTGGGAACTGATTGATAGCCTGGTATAATACTGAAATTTTTTTTTCAAAACTAGCTCTGGAAACCTAGGGGATGGCTCAATGGGTAAGGGAGCTTGTTGCACAGGCATGAGGACCTGAGTTCAACTCCCAAGTAACTCCATAAAATGCTGCTCATCACTGCACATGCTTGTAATCCCAGCATCAGGAAATAGATCCTGGTAAATCATTGGGCAGCCAGCCTAACTAAATGAGTGAGCTTCTCAAGCACTGAAAGACCCCGTCTCAAGGAAATAAGGCAGAGAGAAATAGAGGACGCCATCTGATATCTTCCTCTGAACTCACATACGTGCGCTGCACACTCATGGACATGCAACACACACAGACACACACACACTCACACACACATCCCACAAAGGTTTAAAAACAGTTCAAAAGAGACAGCCAGTGTCTAGTGCTAAGGTTGAAAGGAGGGAGCGATGGAGAAGAGGCCACAGAAGAGGCAGTTCTCAGGCTAAATGCACTTTGGCCTGATTTAAGAAGACCCCACTCTGATTTTGAAGAGGTCTGGACCTTGCTGAGAAATAGAGGAAGTGATGAACCATCCTAAGAAAAATAGGTTTTTAAAATTTACAGCTACCCAGGTAGTGGTGGCACACGTCTTTAATCCCAGCACTCGGGAGGCAGAGGCAAGCAGATCTCTGTGAGTTCAAAGCCAGCCTGGTCCTCAAAGCAAGTTCCAGGACAGACTCCAAAGCTACACAGAGAAACCCTGTCTCAAATAAAAAGAAAAGAAAGAAAGAAAATTATAGCTTACAGGGTATTCTCACTGCCCTCCACCCCCAGTGTGTTCATAGACCCCAGATTATGAATTCCCAGTTTTAGCCAGGTGGTGGTGGCGGCGGCGGCGGCAGCAGTGGTGGCACACGCCTTTAATCCCAGCACTCAGGAGGCAGAAGCAGGCCGATCTCTGTGAGTTCAAGGCCAGCCTGGTCTACAGAGTGAGTTCTAGGACAGCCTGGGCTACACAGAGACACCCTATCTGGAAACAAACAAAAAAGAATTTCCAGTTTTAGCTGGGCATGGAGGCTCACGTCTTTAATCCTTGTGCTTGGAAAACTGAGGCAGGAGGATTTTGAATTTAGGGCTAGGCTGGACTACACAAGGGAGCCTGTCTTCAGACAAACAAACAAACAAGTCTCCATTAAGAGGAAGACAACGTAAGCCTGGAAAGTTGAGAGCTTTTGCTGCCAGCAGAGAAGTACCTGCTGATGTTTCAAGAAAATGGAGGTGACCATGGAAGAGATTCGTACACAACATGCAAGAGGAAATTAGCAGGAAAATGCTGAATCTTTTGTGGAAGTGTGATTCTGAAACTAGTTGGAAGCTTTTATAAACCTCTGCAAAGCAGGAGGGTACGAAGGCAAAGCTGACCTCTTGGGAGAGGAAAGATCAGTTTAGGAATTTTAAGAGGCCCTTGCCTTTGCATAACGAAGCCCAAGACCTCTGTGGGTGGAAACCGAGCTGTGACCTAGCATGTCCAAGACAGACACAGACTAGCAACAGGGGTCAAGGCCAGCTGAGCCCTTTACCCAATGGCATTTGATTCTTCTTCTTCTTTTTCTTTTTTTCAACAAATCTGGCTTTCTGCTCTAATGAACCCCAGGACATTAAGATGTGCGAATAAGAGCTTCTGGCCCTTGCATTCGTCATCTAATTAGAGCTGGGTCCAGTGTGTTCGATAATGAGCTGGCTTTCACATGCTCTGGACCAACCCAGGCCTCCGTTGGGAGCATCCCTGATATCTGCAGGATACAGGAGAGTACCAGGAGCACACTTAAAGGGTATACTGAGTCACTTTGCTTTGGATGGCTAAGGAGGGGTTCTGACCATAAGGACAGCTGAGTCACCCGGTGCTGGCCAGGGTTAGAAAAGACACAAACTGTGTGGGCACCTATGTACCAGAACAGAAGGGACTGTGTGGTGAGAGGTGACAGAGGGTTACATAGATGACATAGATGGGGATGTGTCTTCAAGTGGGAGCTGGAAAACAGAAGCTTGTTTTATTAGATTGATAAGGGTAGGTGGTGGTGGTGGGCTGGTATTTTTCAGCAGAGTTTGCCATGTCTTTAATTTGCCGGTGGCTGAAATGAAACTGATTGGTTGATTGATATTGATTTGTGTGGGGTTAGAAGGTGAAGGGAAGCAGGATTTTCTAGAAGGGACCTCTAACCCCAGCAGCCATCACCTATTTGTGGGGATAGCACAGGTTTCCTACTGACTCTTAAGTGAACTGTGTAGCTTTGTCAGAAGGACACTGCTCTCTGCTTAGCTATCAAGAGCCACCAGCTAACCCATGACTTCCTCTTCTCTCCACATCTGCCTTTGCATTGAAAATGGGGCCAATGATATTTCCTCACCCTCTGGAGACTGGGAAGCTTAATTACTGATTAATAAAGTGTGGGAAATTGCTCGGGGCCAGAACAACTAAAGGGTTTATTCTAATCATTGCCAAGGCCCAGGAGTGAGTTCCCTGTCCCCAGGGCTGATAGCAGAGCAGCACCTGTACCTGCACAGAATGGGGGGACTGGAGACTGTTGAGTTTCATACTTGTGTCAGTAAGAGTCCTGGGGTGAGATGGAGGGAGGGTGCCTGAGGTGGGGGAATGGATGAAAGCCCACTAAGGACTTAAGGGTATAGTGTGGCTCTGTAAGTCACCAGGATTAGGGATGGCTCTTATGGGAGTGGGTCCAGGCTGTGGTCAGGAATACAAATGCATGGTGGGAAAGAAGGCAGAAGAGCCTGCCTTTGTCATCAATATATGACAGAAGGGGAAGTGAGTACTGGTGAGGCTGGGGGGACTGGCCCCTGAAGGGAGCCAGACAGATGGACAGATAGACAGATGGGGACACATGCACACACACACACACACACACACACACAGAGAGAGAGAGAGAGAGAGAGAGAGAGAGAGACTG
This sequence comes from Cricetulus griseus, assembly GCF_003668045.3. Classification (NCBI taxonomy): domain Eukaryota; kingdom Metazoa; phylum Chordata; class Mammalia; order Rodentia; family Cricetidae; genus Cricetulus; species Cricetulus griseus. Next base: position 117,187,378 of record NC_048600.1, read on the forward strand.
ACTTAGCCCATCCACAGTCAAATTAAAACTAGGGCTCCATTTGCTTCTCAAGCTGGATGTGGTGGTCCTTATTGATAATCCTCTTGATCCTAGGACCCCTAAAGAGGGAACAGGAGAGCAGAGTGGGGTGACTATGTGGAGAACACTCCCAGGGTTGCCATCCTACCTGGGGATTCTTCTCACGGTGGTTAGGTCCCCAGTGGAGAAAAGACAGCCTGTCGTAGTTCCCCTCTCCCACCCCACATGCTTCTGGACCCCATTTGCAGAATGAATCCCAACAGACGAGGCCCCAGCCCATCTCCACCTCCCTAGTTAGGTCAGCTAACAACTACTGAGTATGTAAATCCTCATTGAGCGCCCATTGTGTACCCAAAAACATCATTCATTAGCCTCATTGCCAGAATGAATACAGTGTAAGCACAGACACAGGGGAGGCCTGCACTTGCTTTAGAGCAAGGACACTGAGGCCCGGAGAGGTCACATGGCCCACTCATCCAGACTCCCACCTGTAGAGAGGATAGTAACCCAAGAAAGTGCTCATCATTGTTGGGGTGGGGCTGTTCATTCAAGAAGGGATCGTCTTCCGGTCATAGGACTCATGGCTGAAACCCTGGAGTCAGAGTAACACTGGGCCCTCAGTAGGGTTAAAGGCCTTCCCTGGAATAGGTGACCCATCTTCCCAGACACAATCATTTCTTTAGCGCCTCAGTTTCCCCATCTTCAGTAGCCATATCCATGCTGTCCCCGGGGTGAATTAAGCCATTGTAGATATCGCAGGACATCGGAAGAGCTTGAAACATGAGGCTCAATTTGCAATGACTGGTAGTCATTGACAGGGATGAAGGCTCAGGAGGAGCTCATAACCACGGGCCTGAAATACCACAGAGGTAAGGAAGGTGGAGGGTTGTGTGCAAATGTGTGTGCATGCACTTGGAGCGACCGCGTTAGACATGTTTGGGGTCTGTGCCTCCATTCCAGGCCCTGCGTGAACCAGGCAATTTCAAACATTCTGGATGGGACCAGGAGACTGGGCAAGGGTAGGATGCTGGGCAGAGGAGGGGGGGCAAGAATCATCAGCTCAGACTGATGAGTACCCCCCTAACAGTGTCCTGTACCCCCTTGTGTCCACAGGCCCTTCTCCTCCTGGGGCTGAACCCTGTCTCCACCTCCCTGCAAGACCAGCGCTGTGAGAGCCTGTCCCTGGCCAGCAATGTCTCTGGTGAGTCATCCCTGCCCCTTAGCTCCCAGGTTCCCACAGGATCTCCTTCCCTAGAGCTCTGAGCAGCGACCTGTATAGAAAAATCTCTGGAACTGGAGTCAGTGAGGGTAAAGGGGCCTGTAGTTATCCAGGAGCCTCGTCTGTGGGCACAGGAAACACACTCAGCAAAGGTGCCTTGTGGTCACCATCCCAGGGGGCAACAGGGGAAAGCCCTCCAGGCCTCACTGCTGAGGATATTGGCAAAAGGTCCAAGGCTGCTGCTGTTGCTAAATATGCTGGAGAGTAAGGCTACATGCTGCTAGCACCAGGGATTTGAGATCCTGTCACCCATCTGACTCCAAAGGCAACTGAGGCACAGACAAGCACTAAGTGCTAGAGCCTGGGTTGCAAAGGCAGTCTGGCTCCCTGGTGATGCTCAATACCTGCCCAATAGAAAATTCTAGGTAAGGGGCTGGAGAGATAACACAGTGGTTAAGAGCACTGCGCGTTCTTCTAGAGGACCCGGGTTCAGTTCCCAATACTGGTACTCACAGGAAGATGATGCCCTGGACTTCTTTGGGCTTTGCTTTGCCCAAATTGAGGGAGGGGGATCCTGAGGTTAAATGCACTGAGTTTTGCAGGTTTGTTTCATAAGCTGTAACATCCAGACAGCTACTGGGTATAATCATGGGTAGCTTTTTCAAAGTACTTACTGTGCACCTAGGAGAAAGAGAAAGTACACCCTACGATTGCTTGCTTACTACAACGGAGGGTGTCAGGGAGGCTAGGATAGGGGTAGGGCAAATCCCAGAAGCCTTCCTGAAGGAGGGGTTTTTAAGTGAGCCTAGAGATAGAGCAGTCAGTGATTGAACACCAGTGGCTAAGTTGGCAGAAGGACTCACCAAGGTGAAGAAGGCCCTGGCCGTCCCAGCATTGGACTACCCACTGGCTGGGTTGAGCAGGGAGTGCGTTGCTCTCAGCCTATCAGCAGTGGCAGCCAAGGACAGGCAGGGAGGATGCCTGGAGGAAAGGTCCCCGTCCCTCCTCTCCACCCCAGGCCAGGTCAGGCTCCATTAACTTGCTCCTATTCAAGAGAAGTGACACCCTGGAGCCACACAGGTGTCACCTGTCCTTGGAGGCAGCAGGCTGTGAGGGATGATGTTCATTCTTCCGTGATTTGTGCTGGATGCCCCACCCCCTCCCAGCCTGCCTGGCTCCATAGGATGCAATCCATCACCTTCCACAGTGGCCTCCGCTCTGGCCATTTGTCATCTGATGGGCATTGGCAGAGACAGATGGTGAGAGTGGGGTGGAGGGCCCGGGACAGATGGATGGGCGTCTGGCCCGAGTGGCTGGCACTGTGCTGAAACCTTTGGGGGCCTTGCACATGCCTCATGCCAGAAGTAAGGAGGGGCTAGGTTCCCATGGCCAAGGCCCCCATCATGTGACAGATTATAGACTTGGCAACTTATAAAATCATGGCATGAGTATGACTGTGCCAGAAAGTAATAGAATTACTGACTAGTAACACCCCAGATAAGTGGAGTCAGGGCTCAGGAGGACGTGGGGTCACTAGTTCCCATCGCTGTTCTTAAGGCGGTAACGATGAACAACAAACCGTAATAATAACAGCTGATTCGTGTGGATGTCCACTTCATGTTGGGCACAATTCTAGGTGCTCAGCCTCATCCGGTCATCACAATAGATTCAGCAAGGATTTTGGTTCCCGCTTTAGAGAAAAGGAACCTTACACTCAGAAAGGTTGAGTAACTTGGACTGAGCACACACAGTTGCCAAGCACTGGCCACAGGGGTTGAGCCAACTGAGCCTGATTTCAGATTTAATACATTATGTGGTCACTTAAGAGATCTGTCATATCCAGGGCCCAATGTTACTTGGAGACACAGTGTCACTTGGAGGTGCAGTGTCAGCCCTGCAGTTTTCCCTGAGCACACTAAACTTGTATATGGCCCTATGGTTTCTTCAGCACCTACTATGTGCCTGGACTTCTACAAGGTATTGAGTGCAAACATCAGGAGTGGTCAGAGCACAAGGCAGGAAGCCTCACAGGCTTCTACCTCTCTCTTCGTGTGGCCCACACTCTACAGAGACACCTTTCTTCACCCTGCTAAAGAGGCAGCTTAACCCGAGGTGCCAAGACTGCCTGCCTGCCCCGTGCCTCTGTCTGTGCCGTGTCACCCAAACAGAGCAACTGCCCTTTCATCCCAGAGCACTCTCCTCCTAGCAGGAGTACCCATCTTTGAGGTTGCCCTAGAGCACCTTCCTGCTCCCCAGGAAGCCTCGGAGGAGTGTCCCCAGTCTCAAATCAGATAGGTAGATCAGATCTTCCTACCTGAAAGGGGGCTGCCAAGTGCTCACACCCTCTGTGGTTCACTCAGAAGCGTGTGATGGAAGACCACTCCTAACTGGGACAGGAGCATGGTTCTAGTTTCCTTCCAGCATTACCTACAGCACGAGGGCCCTCTGCGCACATTAGGGCACTAAGCTTGATAGGGAGGGAATTGTGTGGCCAACTTGACAGAAGAAACCAGTGCCCAACTGTGCACAAGCAGAAACTGGGCCACCCTTCAAAGGGCCCTTATCTGTTATCTGCGTGACACAGTGACGAGAATGTCAACCCCAGAGACCTCAGCAAACACCTGCCTCAGGACCTTTGTATCGGCTGCTCCCTCTTCACCATCTATGCCCATGACTCCCTCCCTCCCTTCAAGTTCATAATTAAACTTAGTGTTTTAGAGAAACTCCAAATTAAAATAGCATCTAGTTCGTCTTTATTTCCGTACATTGTTTGTAGTATTTCTCACAGGATAGCACATGCTTGCTCAATCACTCTGTCTCCCGCTAGGATGCAATCACCCTTGGGACAGGACATCTTTTATTCTTTCTGTTTTGTTTTGTTTTGCTGTTTTTTCGAGACAGGATTTCTCTGTGTAGCCCTGGCTGCCCTGAAACTTGCTCTGTAGACCAGGGTGGCCTCAAACTTACAGAGATCGCCTGCCTCTGCCTTCTGAATGCAGGGATTAAAGACATGTGCCACCACTGCCCGACCTGTTTCATTCATTTTATATCTCTAGTTCATGCCATTTCTTAGGTGACTTGAGTATTTTGAATTGTTTTGTTTTGTTTTGTTAAGAGAGGGAAAGAACATAAAGTCGGGTTGGTAAGGAGGAAGCAGGAAGGACCTGGGAGGAGTTGGGAAAGGGAAAAGAATATGATCAAAATATATTGTATGAAAATAAGAATAATTTAAAATTCCACACAGTAACTGACCAGGAAGTGGCTCGTAGGTGGCCAGCGGGCCATAGGAAGAGTTAGCCCCCTGATCCTTGCTTACCCGCTCTGCTTTGGGCTGCTGAGTGTGGTTGGCTAGTAGGATGGCTTGGCCTGATCCAAACTGCTCCTCATCTCAAAACTCTGATAATGAAATGGGACAATACCATCCCCACCCAAGAGGGGAAGAACAGAGCCTGTTTGGGGCAGTTGCACCTGTAGGGGTTGTTGACCTACAATTCTGAGCTTTGGGTTGGCTGAGATGGCTCTGTGGACTAGTGCATTTGCCACCAAATCTGAGGACCTGAGTTCCATCCACTGGACCCACATGGTGGGAAGTGAAAATTGGTTCCCCCAAGTTGTCCTGTAACCTCCATATGTGTACCGTAGCAAAATCATCTGAGCTTCAGCGGCCTAGACTTTGAGATCCTCGGGTGCATTGGGTCAAGACATGAAGATTCCTGTGCTCTGAAATCGGTCTCTGCACCTCCTTCTCAAGGCATTTCCTCTGCCCTACCAGGCTTTATCCTTGGTATCTTTTTGTCCTGGTCGCTCTCACACACTCCTTCACCAGCTTTTTTTTTTTTTTTCCCTTCTCTAGAGTGATTGGGTGGATGGCAAAGCACCTTCACAGTAACTGGTAACGTTGATGCTGGACCCCTCCCGCCCACATCTTTTTGTTGTTGTTGTTTTTCAAGACAGGGTTTCTCTGTATTGCTTTGGAAGCTGTCCTGGAACTTACTCTGTAGACCAGGCTGGCCTTGAACTCACAGAGATCCGCCTGCCTCTGCCTCCCACTTTCTGGGATTAAAGGCGTGCAACACCACTGCATCTTATTGTTCCTCCTCAGAGACCCGGTCTGTCTGCGGATCCTCAGGGACCCTGCTTTCTTTCCTGGGTGTGCTGCAAACGTTAGTCGGACTGTTACTGGACAGCGCAGGGCCTCAGAGAGGTGGTCTCCGGCCGGGCGGTGCACTGGGCAGCACTATTTGAGGACTCTGACGTGCCGCCTGCTCCCAGCCCTCCACCCCTGGGTCCAACCTCTTCTTTACTTCATCTCTTCGGCTCCAACCCCATCCCGAGCTCTTAGAAGTGGACTGTGCTAGTGCTAGTTCAGCAGCTAACTGCATGGGTGGAGCCCGGCCGCCGCTCCTTATTGGTCCCCCATATCCTCGGCCCCGCCCTCTCCGACACTGCCCCACCCATGAGACCTGGCAGGGCTCTCTGAAAGAAGCTGAAGCTTTCTTTCGTTGTTGCCTACCCGCTCATCCCACCTCTCCTCTCCAGTCTTGCAAGCTTCCACAGACTTTCATCCTCCAGGATTTTCTGGGCTTTTAGTATAAAGGTCGCTATATCCCCGAGGTCACTTCAACAGCTTTCTGTGAGTGTCGGGGACAGGCGCGAGGAACAAGGAACGTGACAGAGAGAGGGGCTCCAGCCATGCGGCAAAAGGCAGCTGCGGACCAGGGGCCTCTGTGGGACAGTGAAAGCACCTGGGCTGGCCTCAGAAGCCCAGGGATCAAAATCCCTTCCACCTCTTGGTAGCTTCTTGCTGTTGACCCCCGTGCATTCTGCGGCCTTCAGTGTCCCTTGTCTGAAAAGCAGGGAGTTAGCTCCCACATGGACAGTTGGTGTTTAGATAACCAGGGTAGACTTTAGGTTATATAAAGGAAAACCTTAGGAACATTTGCCATGCTGCAATGGCCACCATCATGTGGGTCCCCAAATTAGATGACCTGTGGGCAGAGTTAGAGCTCTGATTAGGGTCTTTAAGCCGAGGAGGGGAGTGTTAGGGGATGGTGTTCCCAGCTGGAGACTCCTCCAGGAGGAACCTCGCTGTTCTAGAGGGCCTTAGCAAAAAGCATGCTAGGCTTTTCCTTCCCTGGACTCCGGACAGTGCATTTAACCTCTTCAGTGCTGGGTGAATGCCTGAGCACCCTGTGAGGAAAACACCTTCACCAACGGGCCCCATCTGAGGCCCGCCAGGACTTTAGCTCTTTGTTCTGCTCTGGAACCCACAGTCTCCCTAGTGCTGTAGCAACAAATTCACATTCTTGTATAGGCTGAGCCCCTGTCTGCACTGGGCATTGCTTTCAATGGGGCTGAGGGTAGGCGGAGCTCTGCAGGAACTTCCCGCTGTCTAGGGCCTTGGCAGGACCTCACTTTTTCTCACCAGTTGTCTCTGTCTCTAGGCCCACAGTGCAATGCGTCCGTGGACCTCATTGGCACCTGCTGGCCCAGGAGCCCTGCTGGACAGTTGGTGGCTCGGCCCTGCCCTGCCTTTTTCTACGGTGTCCGCTACAACACGACAAGTAAGGAAGAAGAACGAGGGTGGGCTGGGGGGGGGCAGGGCGGGGGCTGAGTGGCAGCAGTTTGGAGGTGGGAAGAGAAATCCGACAGCCGTGATGCCCCTAGGACCAGCTCTGCTCTCCGCTTGCTCCTGCTGATTCTTTCAGAGATAGCTTCGAGTATACAACCAAGGCACTGGGACTCAGAGAAGTTAGGGAACATTGCCAGGTCGCCAGCTGGGAGGGGGTAAAGCTGCAATGTGCAGGTCTACCTGACGCTCTCTTCTGTAGTGGACAAGCTTCTGGTTAGTCCCACTGAGCTCAGCCACTCCTGAGATAGGTCTTCATGGTCCTAGTAGCCCTGGCTTTGCTGATGAAGACCCCAGGGCTAGGAAGATCTGTGATGCCAGAGCACCTAGAGAGCCATATAGAGAGTGGCTTCGATTCAAGTATCCCAGGCCCACAGGTGTGGTGGGGGTGGGGAAGGACTGACCCACAGACTAAGCAAATACTGGATCCCCATGTAAACACCCTGCTCCCCAGAGGCCCAGCCTTCATGCTGGGCTTTGCAGCTCTTTGTTATAACGTCGGCCACCCTCAGAATTAATTTGCTTTCTCCTGCCAATGACTCAAGTCCCTGCTATCAAGAGACAAACAGATGGAGGCCAGGGGCCCTGCAAAGGAGCTTGGGTTCTGGGTCCCTGAGGCTAGAAACCCCTATGTGAGCCCATGTGTTAAATATGACTGAATACCAGGTGACCCATGTCTAGGCTCACTGGGTGACATCAGTGCTTTCTCCCTTCTTGTGACCCTCTGGCTTCCTTGTCTGGGGATTAGAGGCCTGAGAACCTCTTCCAACTCACTGCAAAGTCCCAAACCTCTCCTCCTGCCCCTCGCTCCTTTACTAGGTGGGTGAAGGGGTTAGGATTAGAAATACAGCCAGAAGTGTTTGCCAAGATGACTGGGGGAAGAGAGAAAGAAAACCAGAATGGGTGAGGGGTATGGGAGGAGAGATCAGGTAAGAAGTAAAGATAAAGAGATTTTTGTGGTGACCATCGGCTAGCTTCCAATTTAGTAAGGCACGATTTTTTGTAAAGAGGAAACTGAGGCATAGATTGGTTGATAACCTAATCAGTGTCACGGAGCCTGAATGTGGAGTCTGAACTTGGGAGTCTAGGGCCTATACACTGCCCTACATCCATCCCACACCTTGTCTCAGGACAGTGGCAGCATGGGATGGCACACCCAAGCTATACAGGAGGTCTCTCCCTTCGATGCCTGTGTGGTCACCTCCAGAACACTCACCTCCCTACCTGCCTGCTGCCCAGACTCAGACACTCCAGTCCAAGGCCTAGCACCCAGTCTTGCCTTGTCACACCTTACTTTTCTGTGCCTCGCCATTGCCTGTATTCCCACGTGGAAGTTCCTAGGCTGTCTGTGATTCAACCCTACCCACTTTTGCAGCCAGCCCAGCCATTCTCCGTGGGTACCCTCATTTCCGATTACCAACATTTACTGAACACATCCCAGTAAGTGCTGTTGGGCTTTAGTGCTGTGGTACACATGGGCCCTGCATTCAGTAGAAACCAGCTATCCTGAGCTCTAGCTCTATCTGTCTGTTCTAGTTCAAGAGCCCTTGGCTTTCTGGGCCTTTGTTTCTCTATCTGCAGTATGGATGGGGGTGGGGTGAGATATCCCCTGGTATCGTTCCCTTGCTCACCCAGTAGTTCCAAAGAGAAAGTTGAGAAGTTGGTTTCCTGGCATGGGCTGCCAGACTCCCCATGCAGGTGCCCCTGGCGCCAGACTATGGGAGTGTGCCCAGAGTGGTGTCAGGAGGGGGCAGAGCAGCTCCTAATCATTAGCTTCTAATTAACTCATTTACTGATGAGGTGTTGCGAGGACTTCCAGGCTGTTCCTTACCGTCCCCCCTCCTGTGGCATCAGATCTTCAAAGGGATGGGAAACATTTCCAAAAATATCCATTTTCCCATGATCCTCTAGGAGGACTGCTCAGCTCAGCAATTAGATGGAGGAGGTTGGCTCCTCCCTGGCAACAAACCCCTGTGTGTGAGGCTTGTTTTCCTTCAGGGTCAGTTCATCCCTCTGGGTCAAAGCTTGCTGCTTCCGTTGGTCCAGTCTGGGGACAGGATCCAGGCACCCTACCCCAGATGGGGGTGGGGAAAGGAAGCTGTTGAACAAAGAGCACTCTTATAAAATCTCCACCTGCACCTCCTTGGATAGAGACGAGTGATATGCTCTATTATGTAAGGTTATATAAATACAACTCAGAGACAACAATAATAAACATAGGACTGACACCATATGCCCAGTACGCTTCCAACTGCTAACTAAAAACACTAACCCAAATAGGCCAGAGTGTCTTCAAGATGGCTCTGTCTCAAGATAGGAAGCAGAATGGTCAAGTGACTCACCCAGGGTCACACAGCTTGTGTAAAGGTGGTGTCAGAATTTGAACCCATACTCTGTGGCTCTAGGGGCCCTGTTCTGAACCCTGCTTTGGGCTGCCTCTCTCTGTTTTATACTTTCATTATCCATCTCTGCCCTAAGCCCCTTTCTCTGCAGACATTCCAAGCAACCTCTGGTTGATGCTATAGTCAATCCCTTGTTCTTGGCCTCCGTCCCCACAGATATACCAGAGCATCCTCATCGTGGACCCTCTGGGGATCAGCTCTTACTTAACACAGAGAGAGAATCTGTGGCCTCATTGCCAACTCTGTCCAGATCATAGCTTTGCCTAGGACTCAGATCTGCTCACAGCGAGGCCAAGCAGAGCTAGGAAAATCCATGAAGATAATTTCCCCCATCATCTAGCTGCAGCCAGAGCAGCTTCTCAGGTTAGGAGGAGGCCACGGCTTTTTAGCTTAGGTCAAATCAGCTCCCTCTATTGAGGCAGCATCAATTCCCCTGACCCTCATTCTGCATCTACCTCTGGTCCTGATGCTGCCAACAGAGGCAGCTCCCAGGTTGATGGTCCTTAGGAATCAACTAGAGCATCTCCATCTTTGGAGATGAATGGAGGGGCCAAAAGGCACTCCAAGTGCTCAGCCACAACTGAGCTATGCCTTTGGCCCCTGTAAGGGCTCCAGGCTCAGTGATTGGCCTCTGGCAGCTTCCCCAGTCATTTTCCAATCTATGGGTCAGTTGAAGCCACAGAGTGGACTCTAGAAAGAGAGACTCCAATGGAGATGACTCAGGGCTCAGTTTCCTTTATGACCAATGCTGCCTAGAGTAAGAGCCAGAAATACAAGGAGGCATGGTTGACAATACTGGTACCAGAGAGGCTGCAGATAAGGGAAGGGGATATCATAGGAGAAGAGGGGGGTGCAGATGGGGCATCCATCCCTTGTGGATTTCCCAGCTCTGATACCCAAGGGGCAATGCAGGAAGTTGATAAAAGAGGCTCTTTGGGCAACCCTGCCTCCCAAGGCCCTAAAGCTAAGTAGAGCATTCTAAGCCCCTCCCCCAAACCTCCTTAGGAGGTGAGATTCTAGCTACAGTCCAGTCTAACAGTCACAGGATCTCCCACCTTTTGGTCTGACAGTCATATAGGATCCTCCAGTTTTCGGTCTGACAGTCACAGGACCCTCTCACCATTTGGTCTGACAGTCACAGGACCCCCACCTTTTGTAGCCACACTCTGTCTTCTTTTCCAGTGTTTCAGGGCAGGCTGAGAGCAGCAATGTCAGGCCTAGTAGTGAGCCACCTCCCACATGAGAACCACTTGGTGCCGTCTCCAACATACCCCTGCCATCTGTCCTTTTTCTACCCAAAAGGCTTCCCCTGTGGAGCCTCCAACATAAGGCATGCTGTGGAGAAATGCTACTATGAGGACCTTCTATAAGTCTGACCCATGTGGGAAAAACCCTAATGTGAGAACTCCACACAGACAGACAAACCCAAGGAACCACCCATTTAAGCCGTCCATGTGAGCAGTCATGACATATTCATCTACCAGATCCAGCCCAGCCACGTATCTTTTTTTAAAAAAGATGTAGTCCTGGCTGTCCTGGAACTCACTCTGTAGACCAGGCTGGCCTCGAACTCACAGAGATCAGGCCACCTATGTCTCCCAAGTGCCAAGACTCAAGACACACAGCTGTACCACTTCCAATCATGGGATCTGTCATTCTCTGTTGTCATGCAGGACCCCAAAGGGGAACATCTTCAAAGAATAGCAATCAGGAAATTTACCACAGGGTGTGGGGGGGACACAGCCGCAAGGAGTGAGGGAAGTCCATGGTAATGCCAGTTGGGGCTAACAAAGCCAACGCCCTGTGGACAACTTGTAGGGCACAGATGAAGCCCTTTGTGGTACAGGGGGAAATCAGGAAGCCCCTCCCCCAGTTTTATTCTAGGGTTCCCAGCCAACAGGCCCTGTGCTAGCTCAGACATGTGGACAGACAGACAGATGTCTCTTCTGTCATGATTTTCTTCTTTTCCCAGACAATGGCTACCGGGAGTGCCTGGCCAACGGCAGCTGGGCAGCCCGCGTGAATTACTCTGAGTGCCAGGAGATTCTCAACGAAGAGGTGAGGATAGACCACCATACTGAGAGCCAGGCCAGGGCCACCAGCACAAGCTGGGCACCTGCCACACGGTCAGTCGGGGCCTGGGAACTTTCCAGAAACTGGTACTGAGGCTCTGCCCTAGGGAAGCTAGTGGGGAGCCATTGGACATGCTGTGTATAACGAATTCAGTTCTAGTCCCTCTTCCTTCCTTTCTTCCTTCCACCCTCCCTCCCATCTTGGATCCAACAAAGGCCTAGACGCCCTGGTTGTCTTACCCTGAGCCAACTTGAGCAGGCCTAGGATGGGAGAGGGTCAGAGTCCAACTAGGAAGCAGGTATGCCAGCAAATGGTGGGGCAGGAGACTCCTTCTCCAGCCTATGGCGGAAGAGGCCGAGGAAAAGAGATGGGCCTTGTGCTCTGAAAGGCAGGTCAGACAGACTCTTCAGGCTACAGTTCCTGCCCAGGGAGGAGTGGAGCGAAGGCAGCGCAGATGGGAATATGTTGGCAAAGCAGAAGTCTTCTGGCCCTCCCTGCTGCTGCTACCTAACTGTGAGCTGCATGGAGATACTGATGTCTCTCCAGCTGTCCCACCGTGAGACTGACACCCCACTAACGCATGCAGGAACAGGCATCTGACGCTTGGATTTGGGCAAAGCTGGAATCTCTACCATTACTCCTATTCCAAATTCCTGACCTGCCTCTGAGACTCATGGCTCAGGATTCACACCTGTCCTGCTCAAACTTAGTCCCCTCTCTTCTGGTTGGCTGATGGGGGGTGGGGCTCACAGAAACCTCCCTTCTCCCTGCCCTGTCAGGATGGGGATCTCCCCTCCTTCCACCAGCAAGGTTAGGTAAGGAGACTTGGAACACCCCTCTTTGGCAGTATGACTGGAGCAGCGATGGCCTAGGGGGTAGCCAGTTTGGGGTCTAGAGACTGCTGAAGGTGCTCCCGTGACCTTGAGCAGGGAACTTCCTGGAAATCCCCTTAGCAAGGCTAAGAATAACTCAGCTCTTGGCTCCTGGTGGGAGGGAGAGGCTATCAACTTGAGCCTTGGCAAAGAAAGGAGATTTATCCCCGCCACCATGCCTCAGTCTTCCCCTAGGAAGTCAGAATAGGCAGTAGTGTAACTGAGAGAAGGTGACATTGGTGGGGAAACCCCGGGTAGCATGGGTCCTGCTTTGGTGGGACAGAGTCCCACATATACCATGCAGTGACTCACCCCTACCTGGTCCACCTCTGTCTGGTTTGGGTAGTCTTCTCTGGCCATCCCCGCTGGCCTAGTTGCATGGCTGCTCTAAGTAACGAGTTCCTTTAGGGAATGCCATCTCTGCTGCCAGCCCCTAGTCTCCAAGGCTGTCTGTCCTCTCAGATTTACAGAGGCATCTAGCTGGATGAGAGCAGGTTGCTCGGCTCTGAGCCTAGGATAAGCCCAGATCCAGTACAGGGGTGGGGGTGGGGTATAAATGAAGGGTCTGTCTTAGTTACTTTTCTATTGCACCAGGACCAAGACAACTTACAAAAGAAAGCCTTTCACTTGGAGCTCACAGTTCCAGAGGGTTATAGTTCATGACCATCACAGCTGGGAGAATGGCAGCAGGAAGGCAGGAGCAGTAACTGAGAGCTTGTGTCTCAAAACACACCCATGGAGCAGTGAATTAAGAATGGTGTGGGCTTCTGAAACCTTAAAGCCCGCCCCCAGTGACACACTTCCTCTAACAAGGCCACACCTCCTAACCCTTCCCAAACAGTTCCACCAACTAGAGGCCAAATATTCAAACATAAGAGCCTTTAGGAGTCATACTTTAGCCACCACAGGGTCCTCAGAAGGCTGCCTGAGAAATCGAACTTGTGAGAGCATGGAGATGTCAGGTACAGAGATCTGTCCACAGTGGGCACCTCCTGGGGACAGATCCTCAGCTGGGAAACTTGATTCATCTGGGCCAGGGATAACAATAACCCCCCCAGGACCCACCCTACACTAACTTCTGCTTTCTGTAGCTGCACCCACTAAGTGACCATTCACACTGTCATCAATTATTGTCTGTTCCCCGGCACTTACACTCTCTCTCCTCCCCCACACAACGCTGACACAAGGTCTCAAGCTCATCCTGGGAGGTTTCATGGGGAACATGAAAGGGACTCTGTATGCTTATGAGCCAGGGGTCAGGGCTGGAGGTGGGGCAGAGATTGGAATGGGCTGCTGAACTGTTCAGATGCTCAGGAACTTTCTGGGCTTCTTGCTAAAGGGAAGATTCTGATTCTGTGCGACTAGGGTTGGGCTTGATTCTGCCTTTTCTCAGGTTGTCTGCAAACACCTGGCACACTTTAAGAGCTAAAGGTATGGACCACCCACAGAGGAGTAAGAGAGGCAGCGCAGGAAGCCAGATGGACAGGAAATGCCTCAAGTATGATGAGCAGGGATGGGAAATGAGAGAGGGGGCCACCCGGAAGGAGCTGTGGAGATCTCATTTGGATGCCCCTGGCAGGGCATCCAAACAGGTCTGATGGCACTGGCCTTTGGGCAAAATCAGCTCAGCAGAAACTGCTTGTTAGAGTCTGGTCTTGGGGCACAGCACAGCGGTCCCTCTCCAGCACCCCACTGTGCCACCCTCCTCAGGGAGTCTGTGGATCTCAGGTCTCCAGATCGGTCAGGGAACAAGTGCTGCTCAAGTTTCCCCGGGGTTGGCTCTGCCCACTTGTGCTTTGGGGATCCAGTGGCTTCTGCAGTTCTTTGTGGCTTGTCCCCGGGAACTCAGGGTGTCACTGACATCTTTTGGGGGGAGTCCAGGAAGATCACTGGCCGTCTCTTGAGACATTTACTGACTGGTCTCTCCAGGTGTCCTTGACAACCTCTTGTGGGTGTTACTAACTTTTCCTTAGGGTGCTGCTGGCTACCTCTCAGGATGGTGCTCGGGGTCTTTCTAGACAGTGCCGCTGGAGCTCTGCTTGTTAAGGGAACTTTCTCTGTGCCGCTTACTGTTCTGCCTGGGTGTCACTGGGTGCATTCATCCCTCAGAGTATTGCCAACTGTTTTGATCTGGTTTTGTTACTGTAACAGAATACTTAAGATTGAATCTTTTAATTTTTGAGACAAGGTCACATGTGGTTCAAGCTGACCTCAAACTTTGTATCTACATGAGGGGCTGGAGGAATGGCTCAGCAGTCCAAACCGCTTGCTCTTTGCACACACTCACGTTCCATTCCCAGCATTCACCTGGTGGTTCACAACCATCTGTAACTTCAGCTCCCGGAGCACCAATGCCCTCTTCTGACCTCTGCAGGCACCAGGCACATACTTGGTGCACATGCATACATGCAAACAAAACACTCATAGACACAGAGACAAAATAAATAGATCTAAACAAATTTGTAAACTTGAACTTCCAATTCTATAAGCCCAAGCCCTGAGTTCTGGGATTACAGGCATGTGGCACCACTCCTGGTGTTATAGATTGCTAAGAGTAGAACCCAAGGCTTTATGTATGCTAGGCAAGCACTCTATGGGCTGGGCTGCATCCCCAGCCCATGGGTCATTTATAATGAATAGAAATGTATTGACTTTTGGTTCTGGAAGCTGAGACATTCAAGGTTGAGGGCTAGCGTCTTGCAAAGGCCGTCCTACTGTGTCGCCTCATGGCAGAAGGCAAAGAAGGGGAAAGCAGGTGGACCTCACATCCGTTTAGAAGGAACCAGATGTAGCAGTGAGGCACCCACTTTGCTGGGAGGCCCCTCACCCAACAGCTCTCTACTGAGCACCATGTTTCCAGCACTTCAGCTTTCAGGGGCACATTCATATCACAGCAGTTGCCGTGTTTCGGGGTGTCTCTGGCACTCTCTCCCTGCAGCTGTCTTGGTGTCCTGGTCCTTGGAATGCATCAGGCCCTTGAGGCGTGAGGCAAGTGGAACTCAGAGCTGGACCCAGCTGCATCTCTGGCCCCCGCAACATTGGGCTTTGTTTTTCCATTCCAACCTTCATGGAGAAAAACATCCACGAGCCACACTCTCTGCAGAAGCCCCTCAACCAAGATCCTGGACACAGCAGAGATGAGAGCCCCCTCACCCCACGCCCAGAGAGTGCCTTTCCCCTAATCCATGCTTGTGTCCCCCATAACCCTATGGGTGGAAGGAGAAGAGGATCCTAAAAGCCAGGCTGGTTCAGGTTCTGGTTGCTAACTGTACAGCTTGGATCAATTATGTGGCTTCTCCAACCAGAAAACAAGAGCGCAGGGACCAGTCTCGGTGATACCATGAAGAGTAGGTCTGGGACCCAGCATACAGTAGGTACTTAGTAATGACATCTCTCAAGACTACCCAGCTGCCCCCTGATGAACAAGTGGAGCCACAATGGTAGGGACTCTGACATAAGAGGCCAGCAAGCCCCTCCCTCTCTCCTCCTAGGCCCAGAGAGAAAGCTGGGGCCTGGCAGCAGCTCAGCTCCGCAGATGTTGTTATTACCCAGGGGCTTCTCAGCATGGATGTGTGGAAAATTTAATAAAAGGAAATCTAGTGTCTATCCCAGGCAGGCTTTGCGTTGTGCATGTCTGTCTGGAGCCTCTGGTAGGATCCTGGCATCTGCCAATGGCCCTTCGAGACCCTTGGCGTTTGAAGGGCAGAATGGACCCCTCCTCTTGCCTTCCTGCCCTTTCTCCGCTCACCATCCTGGGGTCCTTGGGCCCTAGAGACATGAGCTGCTCCTGTGGTGTCCCACCTTCCCGGGGCCTAGGAAAGGGTGAATGGGAGCTTTGCATTGGGAACCTGCAGAGAGCTCGGCACTGGGTCCTGGCTGGTCCCCCGTGAAGTAAGGACCCATTTGTAACATCAGCGTCTTGCCAAGCTGCACCTGTAGGTAGGAGATGGTTTTGAAGCTGAAGCCGATAATCTTGAACAAGTCAGCATACCTCTGGGTTTCTTTTTTGGCAGAGGAAGTCACGGATGTGTCTCCAGCGTTTCCCACAGAGTTACTCTGAGGCTTTAAGATGAGGGAGGCGCTGAGTGGGGAGGCTTGCACACATGTGCAAGCAGCTTCCATGGCATATCCATAACTGAATAGTTAAGAAAGAAAGGGGCCAGAGAGATGGCTCAGTGGGGAAAGGTGCTTGCCACCAAGTGTGAACTGAGTTTAATCCCAAGAATCACCTGGTGAAAGGAGAGGCCTGGCTTGGGCAAGTTGTCCCTAACTTCCACACACATGATCATACTCATGCTCCTACACACAAACACACATTGAATAAGTAAATGTAATTAGAATGTTTTTTTTAAAAAAAAAATCAGGATGGCTGAGGATGTAGCTCACAGTTGGCAGAGCACTTGCCTAGTCTGCTCAAGGCCCTGGGTTCAATTTCTACTATCCAGAAAGAGGGAAGTCTAAGAAGGGAGAGAATAAAGTTTCACTTGCAGCAGCCCCTGAGCCAGGCAAGGAATAGGGAAAAGCTCTGGGGGTGAGGGATTTTTCTTTCTTTCTTTCTCTCTTCCTTCCTTCTTTCCTTTCTTCCTTCCTTTCTTCCAGGGGTATATGTATACTACATGCATGTGTTCATATATATACACATGGGGGGAAACACACATCCATGTGTACTGTGGAGTTCAGAGGTAGATGTAAGGTTTTGTTTTTCCCCAATGGTTATCTACCTTTTTTTTTTTTTTTTTTGAGGCAGGAATCTCTTCACTAATCCTGAAGCTGAAAGTGTCACTGGGATGGCAGACTAGGACTCCAGGGATCTGCCTGTCTCTGACACCCTGTTGAGATTACAGATTCCAACAGTCACACTTGGCTTTCATGTGGGCACCAGGGATCCAAAATCCAGGTCCTTCTGCAGCCAGACCCAGACTCAATTCAGACATGAATGAGGAATGCGATCTTGGGGCGCGGGAGGGGGGCTAGAGGCTCTGCACCCACTGCAGCCTATGGTGTCAGGACTGAACGAGGCATGAGCATCTGTGAGCACAGGAATACATGTGTGGGTGGGTACAGTGTTTGTTAAGTGACACGGGAATCCCTGTGTGACATGGGTGCAGCTTCAACTCGTATCTGTCTGACTGCACAGCATGGCAGACAGACTGGATTCATAGACAGGCTGGCCCAAGTGGATGGTGCTACTAGCACATGGCTCACAGGGTTGCTCTGGGGCAGGGCAAACCCGTTACCATTTCCTACTGTTTCCCCTAACACCCCTCCCCGGTGCTAGTGCTGCCCTCACGGAGCTGTTTAGTTCAATGTGTGTGGAGGTATGGGTGTGGGGGTCTCACCTCTGTCTCTCTCTCTCTCCTGCCTCAGAAGAAAAGCAAAGTGCACTATCACATTGCCGTCATCATCAACTACCTGGGCCACTGCATCTCCCTGGTAGCCCTCTTGGTGGCCTTTGTCCTCTTTCTGCGTCTTAGGTGAGAAGGCTCGGGAACTGCCTCCTATTATTCCCTGGGCCCTTAAGCACGTGCAGGGGGAGGCAGATAAGATGCAGGCATAGCTCCGGGATGAGGATGCTGACAAAATGGTAACCTACTTCTCACTTGAGTGGTAGAGAATCTCCTGCTTCTTAGGACCTCTGACAGAGCCACATCTGTCCTTTCCCTCAGCAGCTGCTGGGGGAAGGAGAGTGGGAAGGGACAAAGCCCAGGCTCCCCCATGTTGCCAATTCCTAAAGCTGGTCCTCATCCCGCTTGTGGTTATCAAGCAGGTAGATCCCGGGAGGTGAGAGTTCCACAGAGTGACATCCCTGGCTCAAGGTCAAATGTGCATGGCCAAAGTGATGGGAAAAAGCTGGGAGTGGGTGGGGCCAGGAGCTGAAAGTTGAGGGGGTCTTACTGTTAGAGGTCTCTCCTTTTTGCCAGTCCCCTGCCTTTCATTCCTGGGGTGTGCAGAACAAAGCGGGAATCTCTGACAACACCAGGCTCCACCAGCAGTGGATGTCTTAGTGGCCCCAGATAGGAATGGACCTGTGGAGCTCAGGGCAACCTATCAGCCCCACTCACACCAAGATGTAGTCTTTCCATCTTGCATCTGGGCTGGAATGATGCTGGTACCTGCCCTCATCCTGCCCTTCTCTCTGCCACCTGCCCTCTGCTGCTGCCCCAGGAGCATCCGGTGCCTGAGAAACATCATCCACTGGAACCTCATCTCGGCTTTCATCCTGCGCAATGCCACGTGGTTTGTGGTCCAGCTCACCATGAGCCCCGAGGTCCACCAGAGCAATGTGGTGCGTCCCAGCTAGGGAGACAGAAAAGGCCAAGCCTGGGTCAAAGGAGCTAGAGTGGGGCTACCCTGTAGAAGGGCTGGAGAAATGGCTCAGCAGTTAAGAGAACTGGCTGCTCTTCCGGAGGATCTGGGTTCAATTCTCAGCACCCACATGGCAGCTCACTACCGTCTGTAACTCCAGTCCCAGGGGATCTGACACCCTCACAGCAGTGCACATAAAGTTTAAAGGGGGCAGGCCTGAGTACCCACAGAACAAGAGGAGGACCCCAAGGAACCTGAGGGTGGGGCACTATAATTGACCACCCCCAAGCTCATGGTCATCTCTGGTTGGGCAGGCATGGTGCAGGTTGGTGACAGCTGCCTACAACTACTTCCATGTCACCAACTTCTTCTGGATGTTTGGCGAAGGCTGCTACCTGCACACGGCCATCGTGCTCACATACTCCACTGACCGCCTACGCAAGTGGATGTTCATCTGTATTGGCTGGGGTGAGCTGAGCCAGCCCCTCCCCTGCATCTCCTCACCGAGGAGGAGACGTGGGCTGGCCGGGTGGGGAGGGAGGTGTGTGCACCCTTCTTAGGGATGAGAATAGTGGGATCACCATGAAGGAAGCGTCAGAGCTCAACCCCCAGAAATCCCTGCTCTACTATATGTCCTGGACTGCCCTGGGGTCTTCCATCAAAGGGTTCAGTGACAGCCCCCCTCTCTCTCTTAGGTGTACCTTTCCCCATCATTGTGGCATGGGCCATTGGGAAGCTGTACTACGACAATGAAAAGTAAGTCACTTTGTGAGGTCAGAGCCTTCAGCACACTCCCCGGGGGGCTTTGGCCATTGTCTGTCCTGTAAAGACAGCGGCTTCTGCATCAACAGAGGCAGAGCTGAACACTGGCCTAAATTCAAGGGTCCTTCCCAGTGCTCTGCCAAAGGCGGAGCTAGGCAGCCAGGGTCACCTGTCTGGAGTTTTAAGAAGAGCAAAACCAGAATTCAGGCATCCCAGGTTGTGAATTGTGCTATCACTAAGTAGCTATGTGACCTAGGGGCTGTCGCAGCAGGCCTTAGTTCCCTCATCTGTAAAATGGGTATCTTCATTCTAGCTACTGCCTCAAAGCTGTAGGGAAGATGGAGTGCAGCCCAGTATTCTAAGCACATAGAATAGAACCTAGAGCCCAGTAAATGCTACCCAAGTGTTTATTGCCCAGCAAGGTGTGTTTTACAATAAGATTCTATGGCTTTAATGGGAACTAGTCCAGGTGGTTTCAAAGACTCTCCCAGCTTCTCTCTGAAGCCTTGGGTTGTTTGAAAGGACACTAGTGCATTCCTAGTCAACCCTGAAGTCACAGCTTGGGGTGGGGGGCATCCCAGCTGCCCCTTACAAGAATCCAATGGGAAGATCTAGGAAGTTCTGTACCTCAGAGCTCTATGCTGTGGGAACAGGGTGCTTCTAGTGTGAAGCTAAGATTGAGAACTTCACAGAAAGACAGAGAGAAGGTGGGAGGAGCCAGGCAAGGCAGAAGCCAGTACCTGTGCCCCATCAGCATTCCCAGATCCCAGCTGCCTGACTTGGTGACTTTGGGTTCACAGTGGCAGTCCCTCCCTTCCTCTCACTGGGCTGCACTAGGAGTCTGGAAGTGTGTCGTCCACATTTGTGAAAGTAGTTCCTTCTGCCTCCGGCTGGAGTGTTTGCACAGCAGCAGAGTAGGTAGGAGGCTGCAGGGATCCAGTTCCTAAGTGGGTGTGGAGTGTTCCTGGGTATCCTCTTGGAAATTCCTGAGTGGGGTTGCCTGTGCTTTGTAGGATGTGAAAGTGTGAGTACAGGAGATGGGTGGGGGAGGGGGAAACTTGAGTGAGAGAAGAAAGAGAGGGGCTGGGAAAGCCCCGTGGCCCCCCTTTCCACCCTGGAGCAGAAAGGGTACCACTAAAAAGCAAGTTAGACGTGAGCAGCCCTGAAGCGCCATCTGGTGGACAGATGCAGGCAGTGCAGCAGAAGGATTCTGGGTGTGTGAACATGGGAAGAGAAGCCCCAGGGCCCCAGCTTGGAGCCCACAAACGGTGGCTTTAAACAAACCTGTTAGAGACAGAGGTCATATCTTCAAACTTCACATTCTCGTTTGAAGAAACATCCATCTCAAAGCCCATGTGTCCATGGCGACACAGGACTTCCAATTATCTACTCCCCGGAGCTTGCTGAAGGGCAGCTCAGGAGACTGCAAAGCAACCCTAGTTCTTGTCATATCATACATGTTAGCTGTGAAATCTCCCCTGCACAGGCTGCTCTCCGATGGAGTCCGACAGAAGTTGCCAGCTGTTAGGAACCACCTGGGTGGCAGGGCAGTGAACGTGTACACAGCCACTACTAGAGTCCCTGAGTGGGTGCCAGAGAAAGCAGTGCTAGGCCAGGATCCAGAAAGTTTCTGGCTTGCTGTTTTGAGAATTCTTTCCCTGAGAAACACAAACAAGCAGCTACTCCTTCCTTAGGGGTCCAACGACAAACTCAGATGCAGTTCACTGAAGTCCCCCTGGGGGAGCCAGTAAATTTACTGGGATTGCTTACAGGACGTAGGCAAAGGGTTATTTATAGAAGCATAGGTGACCTCAAAGTAGCCAGGCCACTAAAAAGTCTCCCCACAGCATGGGTATGACGTCCCTATAGCTACATAAATGGAGTCTCACCCCAAGTTACCTCTGTAATGCCAGCCCCTCTTAAGACATGAGGCTTTGTGCAGTCAGGGCAGAATTATATACAGCTAGCCTAGAGGCATAGGAGGCAATGGCTGGAATCTCAGGCAACCCCTCTCTCCCTACTTCCCCTTTCTATGAGGGAATGTCAACAGTTGGTTCCATCCTGAGGGTCTCTTACAAATAGTCAAAACTGCGTGGATGAGGGTGATGGCCTCTGGGAGGCCTTCTCTTCACAGAGTTTACTCCAATTTCATTTTCCACAGCAGAGGGTACAATCCACTTTACAGAAAGGACATCCCACGGCAGAGGATACCATCACCTTTGCAGATAGATAGGACCACATCCCACGACAGAGGGTACCAACCCCTTTGCAGTAGTTAGGCCAACATCCCACAGTGGAGGATACCATGCACTTTGCAGGTAGATAGGACCATGGCAGAGGGCACCATCCTCTTTGCTGATAAGATCACTGAGGCAGTGAAGCAGAGTCTGCTGGCTTGGGTTTCTTGGAAGCTGGGGTGCCCTTTTCTGGCCACTGGCATTGATCCTGCTGTGGCCAGGCATTGCCCTATGATCAAGCACTGTGCCACTTAATGGATCCTGCTGACCCCTCCCTTCCTTTTCCTTCTGGGCCTTCTAGGTGCTGGTTTGGCAAACGTCCTGGAGTGTACACTGACTACATCTACCAGGGCCCCATGATCCTGGTCCTGCTGGTAAGAGCCTGGGGAGGTAACAGGAGACGAGCCACCGTGGAGAGGGACAGTCTGCCTGCCATGAATAATCTACCTAGGTGTCCCCAGAGACAGCTCTGCTGGGAGTTTGTGGGTGTTGCTGAGAGTGGGAAGGAGGAAGAAAGAATGGGAGAGGGAGAGAGAAGTGAGGGAGGGGTGAGCGAGCGTAGCAGGAACACCAAGAGCAGAGCTGAGAGGACTGAGGGCCTGTCCTGTCCACCCCACCCACCTCCATTTCCTGCATCCATCCCTGACACGTGTGCCCATCCCTGGTACCCATCCCCACCCCTGCCAATCGTCCTCACTCCTGCTGGTGTGCTCCAATTGCAGATCAACTTTATCTTTCTCTTCAACATTGTCCGCATCCTCATGACCAAACTCCGGGCATCCACCACGTCTGAGACTATTCAGTACAGGTACCTGGCTCCCGATGGCTACTTCAGAGGGTCCAGCCTCCTCTGAACCAGATCTCTTCCAAGCCAGTCGGTCAACCCCGAAACAGCCGCTCCACCTTCCCAGACATCCCTGAAACCATCTCCCAAACCCATCACTCTCCCCAGAGCTAGCAGCCCCACCCCTCCTGGGTAGCCTGTGACTCTGGCCTTTCTCCTACCTTAGGAAGGCTGTGAAAGCCACTCTGGTGCTGCTGCCCCTCCTGGGCATCACCTACATGTTATTCTTTGTCAACCCTGGAGAGGATGAGGTCTCCAGGGTCGTCTTCATCTACTTCAACTCTTTTCTGGAGTCCTTTCAGGTACTACCATCTTCCTGAGCCTTGCCAGTCCAGCTCAGGATGGGGAGGTGGGGCATGGACTATATTTGTGCCTGCATGGGTGAGGATCCTTCTGACAGAGGCCTGGAGGATTGTGGGCTGGGGCAACCTGGGCTGGTAGGACCCCATTCCCCTCTGACTCCCCTCTGACTCCCCTCTTCCCTTCAGGGCTTCTTCGTGTCTGTGTTCTACTGTTTTCTGAACAGTGAGGTAAGGACCTAAGGCCATGGCTGAGCCTACCAAGATTGGGAACTGTCCCCTCATGTCTCTTCTGCCCTAGGGTGGCTTCCGTCCCTCTTCCCAGGTCCCCATGGGTTGCTGCAGGGAACTTTGAGAAGTCCCTGTCCCTGCTGATCTGCACCTGTGAGGACAGCTCCCCCTCTGACTTTAGGCATGTCAGGGGTGGGCATGCTGGCTGGTAGATAGGGTCTCAGTGAGGGAGGAGTCAGGCAAGGTAGAGATTCTGTGTGGCAAAGGCCAGGTGGTACATTTGTTAGACTAGAAAAAGGTGTTCCTTTCTCACAAAAAAAAAAAAAAAAAAAAAAAAAAACTGGCTTAACAAATAGCAAACCAATAGTAGTAATTACGTGCGTGTCACCACCTACTGTAGATCCTGTTGCTACACCTGGTAGCTGGGGGCAGTGCCCTAAGCCTGAGCTCTGATGCGTTACCTTGTGCCCACAGGTCCGCTCTGCTATCCGGAAGAGGTGGCATCGGTGGCAGGACAAGCACTCGATCAGAGCCCGGGTGGCCCGTGCCATGTCCATCCCCACCTCACCCACCAGAGTCAGCTTCCACAGCATCAAACAGTCCACAGCAGTGTGAGCTACAGACCTCAGAGCAGTCCCCGGACCTGGAGCTGGGGAAATGACACAAGCTCACAGGCGAGCCTATCTGCAGAGGCAATCGGCCATCCCATTCCTACCCCTGGGCTGCAGACCTGAGAGCTCATAGCACTGGACTGGGCCCACGGCATCTGGCTTCCTGCTGCCTATTCTTCTTGGAGAGGGGAAATGGAGATTGGGGGTTAGAAATCCTGCAGCGGTTTAATGGGCCCTGTGAGAGCTGTCTTCTCCCAGAGAAGTACACTGAAGATCTTAGTCTCCAGCAGTTGTAGAGAGGCCACTTGCTACCCCGGGGCATCATGGGAAACTCTTCTTCTGTGATTGTGAAGCCTCCAAGTCTTTGGATGCTACTGAGAATCAGTGTCACGTTGTCCGGTCCGGAGACCTGGAGATAGCGTTAGAAATCTCATGACATCATCAGACAGCACTCCACCGCCCTAGAAGCCACTCCTGAGCCACCAGAATGTCATCAGCACCGTGGCACAGCCACTGGAAAGCCCTGCCTTGCTGCCTTGCACCCTTGGTCATTTACTATTCTGCAGGCCAAGCCAGCTTTCTGTCACTTAACACACTGACAGCAACAGTACTCTCACCGTGAAATCCTATCACCTCCTGCCTCTGGGTGTCTTCTGATTTGTGAGAAGATGGGGGTTGGAAGGGGACTGAGTTGCCTGTGAGGGAGAATCGGAGTGAACCCAGCTTTTGAGGAAATAGTAGCACTTAGGTGCCCAGGCCACTGGCTTCATTGGCTGGCCTCTGGAACATGCTCACAGGCTGAGTGAAGCAAGAAGGGTCCTCTGTTCAAGTGCCCTGAATTGGGGCAGGTGGTTCCTGGGACAACTGACAGACCCCTTACTCCCCGGCATGGAATGGCCCAGCCCTCACTGTGTCAGAGGGCTGAGGAGCCATAGCAGGATTGAAGTGGGGGGGGGTTGATATAAATAATATTTATCTTTTCAATTACTTTTGTGAAGGCTTGCACTCTGCTGGGGCTGGGAGTAAGCCTGAGGGGAGCTCCCCGAGAAGTAGCCAGCAGGGACTACTGCATGGCAGGAAGCCTGGTCTCACTCGTGCCATCCAGTATGAGCCCAGGGGCTGGAGGCAGGGTATGAACTCCAGACATGAAGATATGGGTGTGATCAAAGATGCTGAGTAAGAAACAGCTCTTGGTAAGGCGGTGAGACCTGGAGAGAAGGGTCATAGGTTACCATGGCCGGGACAGCCAGACAAGAACTGTAACAATGAGGCCAGGCAGAAGCGGGCTCCAGTTCCATGGAAGAGAGTCAGGCAGCAGTTAGGAAGCTGAGCAGCCAGTGGAGCTGGAGGCTTCCCAGAAGCACTCATGGAGATGTGGTTGCCAGGGCATCTCAAGGCAGGACCAGAGGTGGGTCCTCAAGCAGGGAGAGAAAGGGAAAGGTCAGACGGCATGCAAGCACCAGGGCAGGCAGCTGGAACTTTGGTTTGCTGAGGATCCTGGAGCACGAGGCGAGGGAGCGGAGTTGGGACACTTATCCACCAACTCCTGTCATCCATTGTTCACTGATTTGATCTGCTCACAAGGGACATCAGTTTCCCTTTATTGGCCACATCCATGTGGTCACAGATTTGTCAGATGCAGCATACTGCAGCCCTCTGGAAGCCAGCATGTGCCTTGTAAGCACAGAGGAGCCTGGTTGAATTCCTGTGAGGGTCCCGGTGCCACCTGGGACATGCCTATGGGTCTCTGGTCAGGGAGGAAGGTTGCCTATGAATGCACACACACGTGCACACAGTTGCATACAAGGGTGTGTAGCATGAGATGCCAGGAGTAGACTGAGATGGCTGTAGCTCCATAGTTCCTGCTGAGCCGAGGGGTATTGATGGAGGAGGTGGTGTATTATTGCAGGACACGTGCAGTCCCTACCAATTACCCAAACAGAAGTGTGCCCTTAGGTAGAGGTGGACTTGGGAGGCACAGAGAACACCAAGACAGCAATGAGCTGATGGCTTCTACATCAACTTACGAGTTTGGGGTGGCCTGGGGAGAGCAAGGGACAGCCCTTCCAGACGCTGCAGGGACCTAAAGTGGCTAAGTGTCCAGTAGTCACACTGAGATTGTTCTTCACTCTTTCAAGCTGAGCAGAAGAGTGAGCAAGCTGTTACACAGTATGGCAATATTGGGGTGTATTCTAAGGAAACTGAGGGTTGCAGTCTAGAAGCTGGGTGTGCCTGAGTGAGCAGGGATGATGGGTTGAGATGAGGGGTGGGCCTCCCGTCTAGAAGCTGTAAGAGGAGGCTGCTTCAGGGTAAATAGGACCACTTTGAAGCTGTAAGAAGAGGCTATTTCAACGCTAAGCAGGGAGTAGCTGCAGGGGAGTATGTGTTCCCAGCTTCAGACAGTGTCTGGGCAGGCCCCTCAATGGACATCAGGGGCCATTCTGCTCCAAGGTTTGGTGGGAAAATCTTCCTCTGGCTTTGACAGTTGCCAACTGGAGTCACAGGGTCATGTTCAGCACAAGGACGGGTCTGCCCCCCATGTCCGAAAAATGCCGTTCCATGTTACTCCTAGGGAATACAGTCTCCTGAGAGCCCCCCACTTGCAGAGTACCTCGCTTCTTCTGAAGTTCTCTTGGTGGACACAGAACAGCAGGGGGAGAAGCTCCCTCATCCTGAGGACAATGCAGCCTCCACCCTGGGATTCTGGTTTCCCACCAAGCCCCTGTGCTGATGAGGCATTTGCCTTAGAACTAAGATGGGAGCACCAGATCAGGGTAAACCACCTCCCCATGAGGGAGGGGAAAGGAGTCTAGAATCCAGGTAGTGGTACACACCTTGGTGGGGTCCTGTTGGTTGCTTTACCATCCACCGGTTCTATTTTACCATGTTGTCCAATCCTTAACTCAATGGGGAATCAGCCCATTTTGCAGCAGAGGGCACCGAGGCTGAGGATGGAAGGCCTAACTGCACACCTGGGGATCTTCCCTTCCCAGAGTCCTCCAGCCCTGACTTGGAAGGCCAAGACCCACATAGCAGCACTGACACAGAGGGACAGTGAGGTTGACATAGGGTCTTAGACTGATCTCAACTGTGTCTGGGTAACATTGGCATTTTCAGTGGCACACCCGATGTCCAGCTGCCAGGTCAGCTGGGGAGGAGAAATTGAGGCTGTGTGCTCAGTGTCTCTTCTCTCTCTATTCTTTTTGGTTGAGACAGGGTTTCTCTGTGTAACAGCCCTGGCTGTCCTGGAACTCACTCTGTAGACCAGGCTGGCCTCGAACTCACTGAGATCCCCCTGCCTCAGCCTCCCAGGTGCTGGGATTAAAGATGTGTGCCATCACCACCCAGCTCTTTCCCTTCTCTACTCCTCTACTTATCGCCCTCCTTCAAATGATGCTTCATTTTAATCTGTACAGCCCAGGTCACCAGAAGCCATTGTCAGCCCTGTGTCACCATCCAGGACCCATTTATCCCTAAAGAGGATTCCACTGGCTTCAAATTCATCTCCTCCAGGTCCACTCATGATTTCAAACTCACCTGATTGACCACACTGGGCCCAACATGGGCAGGGAGCCTCTGCAGCAACCCAATCCCAGTCCTTACTGTCAGTGGACACCAGGCCTCGATTAGGGGTCACACTGCTCTTCATTCAACCCTGGAAAGCAGGTGTTGTTCTCCCATTTAACAGATGAGAAAAGTGGAGCCCAGAGAGAATAAGAGGCCTTCCTGAGGGTCCTCAGTAGTGGCATGGCTGCATGAGAACTCAGGCAACCTCAGGTCCCACCATGGACCCCTAAGAGCCCATTGCAAGGCAGCCCTCTATCTCCTCCCTTTGGGGACATTCTTCAGCTTCCCAGTCAGTTGACAAGTAATACTCAGAGGTGAGCTGTTGGAAAGAGCCCTCAGAACACAAGCCTCAGACTGCCCACCTCCCGTGTCCCAGCCTGTCCCTTCTCTGCATTCAAGCATGGCCTCCCAGGCTCCTGCTAACACATCAACCCTGTAGATCTTCGGTTCAGGGTAGGAGAAGGCCTGGACCATGTGGATTTTACATGAAGCCTTCGGAATTCAGGGACAGTCATGAGATAAGTTCCAGACTGCAAGTCACTCCTCGTGTCTCTCTCTGGAGTCCTGGACAGACCCCCTGATGTCCACCCTCATTACTCATTGGACAAAAGCACAGGGCAGGAGCATGACCTTTTGGAGATGCAGGGAGGCTGAGGAATACCACAGACACCCAGCTAGGGTGGACAACATGGAGGTGTCCTTCTTTGGAATTCATTCCCAGGGTGGTGGGGAGGACACAAATAGTGTCCAGGCCCAGATCTGTTCCAAAAGGTGCAGGTCATTGAGCCAGGCCAGGAGAGAGTCTAGGGCTCCCTGTCCCTTCCCCGCCTTCTAGAGTCCCTGCCCTAGTAAGAGACCCCCTGTCTCCATCTGTAGTCATCGCTACCTTGATTGCATGAAGATAAATATTCCAGCTGCCACCTAGGACCTAGGTTCCCGTGGAAGGCAGACACTTTGTTCCAAACTACCTGGGAAGCCCCTGCCACACACACACAGGAGGACAATTCCAGGGTTGGTGGACTGGGGGTTCTGGGGCATCTAGGCCTCCCACAACCCCCAGTGAAGCAGACACAAAAGGTTCATGGAGTGAAGGGTTCCTAGAATTCTGGGATCAGGCATGGAGGGTGGTGGAACCAGCAATGTGGTATGTTCACATATTCTCAACCTCACTGGGACACCCACTGGCCAACAGTCCTGATGACCAAAATTAAATGCACTCTGAGGACAGTGCTACTGCAGTAAAGTGAAGTCCTGGTTTCTTGATTTTTGGTTTTTGCTACAATAAAATACACCTAAACACAAAAACTCACCTTCTTCCAACATGTGCAAGTATTCAGTCCTGTGGTGTTATTATCATAGCCTATGAGTATTTTTAATCATTGTATGTCAGTCAATACAACATACCCACAATACTATTTCCAGAATGTTTCATCATCCTGAGTGGAAACCACATCCCTCCCTCTCCAGCCCTGGCCACAGTGAATCTGATTTCAGTTCTTGTGGGTGGATCCCAGAAGGATGCCAGCTCCTACAACTCTAGATATAACTGCAGAGGAATCTGCCAGTCTGCTTCCCATGTGGCCATGCCAACGTGCATCCTTGGCAACTGTGCAGAAGGCTTTATCTTGGTCATATGTCACCTGTGGTCGAATTGGTTCATGGGTTGGTTGGTTGGTTGGTTGGTTGGTTGGTTGGTTGTTGGTTGGTTTTGAGACAAGGTCTCATATGGCCCAGTGAAGCTTTTTATGAAGCCAAGGATAACTTTAAACTTCTGATCCTCTTGCCTCCACCTCCTGAGTGCTAGGATTACAGGCACGCAGCACCACACTTGGGTACAAGCAGTGGTGGGGTTTGAACACAGGGCTTCACAAATACTAGACAGGCACTGGACCAACTGAGCTACATCCTCAGCTGTTTGCTTTTTAATAATAACTGGCTCCATGAATAGTGTTGGTTTCTAAAAGACTCCCTATGGAGAGCAGGGCTTTAGTAAGGTTCATAGCCTTTGGTGAAGGCTGCCTGTCTGGTCAGCCTCTGAGTGCTTGGATCTAAAGCAGTAGTTCTCAACATGAGGGTCGTGACCCTTTGGAGGTCAAATGACCCTTTTACAGGGATTGCCTAAGACTATCAGAAAACACATATATTTACATTATAATTCATAGCCATAACAAAAATTACAGTTATGAAGAAGCAATGAAAATAATTTTATGGTTGGGGGGTCATCACAAAATGAGAAACTATATTAAAGGGTTGCAGCATTAGGAAGGTTGAGAACCAGTGATGTAGAAGGATGAACTCAAATGACATTGCTGCTGTGTGGTGGTGGTGCACGCCTTTAATCCCAGCACTCAGGAGGCAGAGGCAGGAGGATCTCTCTGAGTTTGAGGCCAGCCTGGTCTACAGAGGTCCAGGACAGCCAAGGCTACACAATGAAACCTTGTCTCAAAAACTCAAGAGAAAAGGTGGCATTGCCACATGCCCTGGTGACAGTTGTACATGCTGAGCCTCCTGCCCAATCCCAGTGCCCCTTAGCAATGCATTTGTACCTCTCTGAAATAAAGATCCCTCAGAAGGGACCAGAGAAGCCAATGGCAGCCCCCTCTCTGGGCCCTGCACACTTCCCCAGCTGGTGGCAAGTCGCCAGTCAGTTGTGCTGGCTCCCTAATGTGCTTCTGACAGTTCACTTGTCATTGTAATTACTGTTTGTAGTGTAATTAAATGTTATGTTAATAGATAAATCAGAACTGCACAAACAAGGGGAAACGGGTTTTGATGATAATTTGGTTGGACGCTTTGAAAGACACAGTTATAAATGAGTCACCAAAAACTAAGCTGTCAAATCAGGTGCTGGCAAGACAAATGTAAATAATTAGGGGCAAGAAAAAGTCAGAATCTAACTGGGACCAGCAGACACTTTATGCTGTTCTTTAAAAATAGCCTTCACTTCAAAGAATCCAAGCTGGATTCCGGGAATACCTTTCATCCCCTCTCATTGGTGTAGAGTAAACTAGGCCTTTGTAGTATAATCAAATTAAGAATGAGTGGGCTGTAAGTCATGGTGACACAGACACAGACAAGGAGAATGCCATGTGACAATAGTTTCAGGGTGGAATGATTCACTATAAGCCAGGGTGGCCCCAAGGCTCACTAGCTACCATCTAGGAAGAGGTAAGCAAAAATGCTACCTAGACTCTCCACTGTTACGAGCACTCTTTCCTGCCAGCCTGGGCCCACAGCAGTGTCAGCCCCAAATGAACACACAAACGCTATATTAGTTATAAAGTTGTTGGTCGATGACTAGGGCTTCTTATTGACTAGCTCTGTCTTAAATATTAACCCATAACTACTAATCTATGTATTTCTACATGGTTATATCTTACTGGAGAAAGCCCGACTCCTGTCCTCTCTTACCACTTCTGTCTGCCTGAGGCCACGCCCAAGGAGGTGTGGCCACCGTTACAAGGTCACTGACAAGACACCTACACTCCACAGCTCAGGCTGCTACAGTTAAGTACAACAGACAAGATGCTAAAGCAAGAGGCGTTGGTTCCTCGTGGTTCTGGAGAATATCCAAGACCAAGGTGCCCACTGATTCAGGTCCTGGAGATGCTCTCCCCCTATTTGAAAGGACCCCTCTCTCATTGTGTCTTCACAAGGCCAACAGAGAGAGTATCTTTCCTGAGTCTTTAACCCGATGAGAAGGCTCCCAGTCTCTGGTCTCATCACCTTCCCTCACATTGTGGGCTAGGCTTCAGTGTACAGAGTAAGGGGGACACAAACCTTCAGTCTGTAGCCTACTTACAACTTCCAGAATTAGGAAGGAATTTCTGGTTGTTGCTGGCGCTGCTGTGTATGTGTGTTTGTGTTTGTGTGTGTGTGAGAGAGAGAGGTGGGGGGAGATGGGGAGATGGGTAAGGTTATTGCTGAGGCAAAATCTGGCTTAGTAGCCCAAACTGGCCTCAAACTCACCATTTTCCTGCTGCTGCCTCCCTAGCACTACAATTAGGTATATGTAACCACACCTGGCTCCATTTCTAGTGGTTTATTTTTTAAATTACATTTTCTTTATTACTAAGTGAGAGGGTATCCATGTGCCTTGGTGCGTGTGTGGAGGTCAGAGGACCACTTTCAAGAGTTGATTCTTTTCCTGTTGTTATGTGGATCCTGGATTGAATTCAGGTGGTCAGGTTTGGCAGCAAGCACTCTGACCTGCTGAGCCAACTCACTGGCCCCATTTCTGTTGTTTTAAGCCATATGGTTCAAATCATTATTTACAGAAGTCAAAGCGATTAATGCAATGAATAAAATAGGTAGGGAACGCCCACCAGTGTGTGTGTATGTGTGTGTGTTGTTTGTATGTATGTATGTATGTATGTATGTATGTATGTGTGTATATATATATATTATATGTGTCTTACTTTTCTATTACTGTGATCAAACACCATGACCAAAGGTATGTATAAAAGGAAGAATTTAGTTCGGCCTGTTGTTTCACAGAAACAGTCCCTGATGGCAGAGAGAAGGAACAGCTGAGAGAGAGCTCACATCCTGGCCCACGGGGCAGTGGGTGCACTGGGAATGGCATTAGTCTCTTGAAACCTCAAATCCTGCCCCCAGGGACACACCTCTTCCAACAAGTTCACACCTCCTACCCCTTCCAAAACAGTTCCACCAACAGGGACCAAATATTCAAATATATGAGCCTAGAAGGGGCCGTTCTCATCCAAACCACTACCATAGTGATGGTGGAGACGTGTGCCCATGGGGACACAAGTGGAGATCAGAGCAGGGCATATCAGATATCTCCCTCTATCATCTCCTAACCAGTTCTCTTCAGAAAGAACCTCTCACTGGACCTGAATCTGCCTAGGGAGCGTCTAGCTCATCTCCACCCTCTAACGCTACAGTTACAGGCACAGACAGCCATGCCTGGCTCTTTATGTGGGTACTAGGATCCAAACCAGATCCTTAATGCTTGCAGAGCAAGCTCTCTTACCCACTCAGTCATCTTCCCAGTCCCAAGGTACAGATTGTTTTTAAGGATTTCCCATTTCAATTGACTTTGTCAACGAATCCACCTCCCACCCAGTTGCCAAAATCACCACCTCCATAGTCCCTCAGTGAACACTGTACATAGTGGTGACAGAGGCCATGTGCAGTGATAATCGGCGCTCTGCTGCTCTGCAGCCAGACTGAATCTGCTTCCTAAACTCAAGTGAGACCTTGGAAAAGTTCCCTAACTGCCCTGAACATCAGTCCTGTGACTGTGAATCCAGTCACTCACTTGTCCATTCCACCCATATTTCCTGAGCATCGCTTTCTATTCAAGAATATTAGAACAGTAAGCAGGACAGACAGCCCCTGCCTTCACAGACCTCTTGGGTCTTCAGTAGGACCTGGAACAGACCAGACAGGTGTATATGCAGTAAGCAAAACCTGCTTTGTGAAGGTGTCATGCTGAGAAAGGGGCTGGCTTGCTTTTTTGTGTGTTTTCTGGGGATGGTGATAGAGATGATATTGGAGCCAGGGCCTGGTCAAGCAGCAGGTGGTGTAGCTCATACTGCCAGAAGACTTGGAGCAGAGAGCAGATCAGTAGGGTCGGGGATACATGGCTCAGTGGCAGAGTTCTTGCCTAGCATGCATAAGGTCTTAGGCTCAATCCCCAGCGTAAAGAAAGAAGGGGGTTGGATAAATTATTTGAGCAGAGCTAAGAGGCCCCAAGTTGGAGCTGATGGACTGTGCTCA
The DNA here is from genome assembly GCF_003668045.3 of Cricetulus griseus. Classification (NCBI taxonomy): domain Eukaryota; kingdom Metazoa; phylum Chordata; class Mammalia; order Rodentia; family Cricetidae; genus Cricetulus; species Cricetulus griseus. The sequence continues at coordinate 117,220,193 of NC_048600.1, forward strand.
GGGTTGACCCAGGGCAGAGAGTTGGGGCATAGACCCATACTAAGATTCCCGGCTTTACCCACACCAGCTCCACAAGCCCTGGAGACCTGGACCAGTTCCCACTGGGAGGACCTCATCCTGAAACAGTCTCTGCTCCCAAACCAAGAGGCTATGCTGGTGACTGATGGCAGGCCTTGTCTCCAGCAGTGAGGTGTCAAGATATCACAAGTGAAAAGAGTTGAGTGTCTGCCAATGAATAGTAGATGATGGCTTCAGGCCAGCAGAAAAATCATGGAAACATAAGAACCCAATGGCCACTCCCCACATCCTCTCCACATACTAGTGGTTTTGACAACCACATTCTTGAATGAATCCCCATTTGTGGTTGGCTTGAAGAAGACTGAGTAGGATAATGTGGGTGAGTGCAAGAGCTGGGTGGAAACCTGCCCAGCCAGAACCTAGGGTTGGCTCTTGATTCCAATTTCAGCTCCCAGATCGGCCTCAGAAGATAAGCAGGGAGAGCAGCCTAGAATTCACCTCAAAAGATTTATGTGACATCGAAGTCCAGAGGTTTAACTAGTACAAGAACCTTGTAGACTGGTCTGCTTGGACTGCTCTGAGCCTATTCTACTCCATGATATGGGAGTACCAAGGTAAGGCTAAGTTACTATAACAAAGACGCCCGTGACAAGCAGACAGCTTGTTGTGGAAGATCATATATCTCTCTAGTAGCAGCAAGCATCCCAGATAACTGTTTCATGCAGTTTCCTAGGGAAACTCTCTCTCCCCTCCCCCCTCTCTCCCTTTCTCTCTCTCTTCACATTGTTCCCATTCTTTCAGGTATTGCCTAATCAAAGTCCTATCCTTGTCCTGAGTTGCAAGAGAGGGAAAGAGTGAGCAAAAAGCTCCACCCTATTTCATCCAAGGTTCTGTGAGGGAGGCTGGAGATGAACTCTGGACAGAGGGATTGACGTAAGACAGTGTGCAGCCTCCAGTGAGGTGGATATTGTAGAGTTGCAATGAGTATATAAAGACACTGTGGCCCACAGCGCGTGCTCACCACAGAGCTCGGTGCTCTAGAGCCTAAAATCTGCTGTAATGTCCTTATTACTTCACAGCTAATGAAACAAGTTCAGGGGCTGGAGAGAGGGCTCAGTGGGGAAGAGTGCTTACTGAGAAATCATGAGGACCTAAGTTCGTACTCCCAGAACCCAGATTTTTTAAAATGGGGTGTCATCTCATACACCTGTCATCTCAGCCCTGTGGGAGGGAGAAACAGGATCACCGGGGCTTGCTAGCAGCCAGCTTAGCTCTAAGTTCAGTGAGAAGCCCCTGTCTTAATGGAATATGACAAAGAGTGATAGAATGATGAGGAAGATGGCACCTGATGCCCCCCTCTGGCTCCTGAATGTGTATAAGTGTATGCACCTACACACGCATGCACATATATAATATACTGACGGTCCTGGTTTACTCTCTATTGCTGTGATAAAACACCGTGCCTGAAAACAACTTAGAGAAGAAAGGGTTTATTTGGCTTACAGGTTACGAAGCCCATCATCAGGGCAAGCCAGGGCAGGAATTCAAAGACAGGAGCTGAAGCAGAGGCCGTGGAGGGATGCTGCTTACTGGCTTGCTCGCCACAACATGCTCAGCCTGCTTTCTTATATCACTCAGGACCACCGGCCTACGGGTAGCACCACCCACCGTACGCTGGGCCTTCCTGCATTAGTCATTAATCAAGAAAAAGCTGGACAGTGGTGGCGCATGCCTTTAATTCCAGCACTCGGGAGACAGAGACAGGTTCATCTCTGTGAGTTCCAGGCCAGCCCGGTCTACAAAGTGAGTTCCAGGACAGCCTCCAAAGCTACAGAAAAACCCTGTCTCAAAAACAAAGAAGGAAAGAAAGAAAGAAGGAAAGAAAGAAAGGAGAAAATTCCAGCAATAGCCGGCAGTTTGAGGTAACCCTGGTCTACATAGGGATTTCAGGACAGCTAACACTGCATAGCAAGACCCTGTTTCAAAAAAAAATAAAAAATAGCTGGGCAGTGGTGGCACACACCTTTAATTTCAGCACTCAGGAGACAGAGGCAGGGGATCTCTGTGAATTCCAAGCTAGCATGGTCTACAGAGTGAGTGCCAGGAAAATTCCAAAGCTTCACAGAGAAACCCTGCCTTAAAAAACAAGCAAATAAAAATAAGAAAGAAAATGCCCCACAGACTTACCTACAAGACAATCTGTTGGAGGTCTTTTCTCAACATAGTTTTCTCTTCCAAGGTAACTCTAGCTTGTGTCAAACTGACAAAAAAAAAAAAAAAAAAAAAAAAAAAAAAAACAACCTAGCAACAAAGAAACAAGTCCAAAGAGGAGAAGTGACCTGGACTGCCAAGGCTAGGCTATCCCGGCGGAAAGAGGTTTAATCTTACTGGGGCCTGGGCCGAGATGAGCTCTCAGATTTAGGGTTGGGAGCATGATCCCGAAAGGGTCCTGTGTCCCATAGCAGTACCCTTCATCACTTTATGACAAGGTAGGTGTGGCTCTGGTATCCAAGACAAGTGGCCAAGCTACTCTGTGACTAAGAGCCACGCCCTCCCTCTGGGAGGAGAATAGAGCTGTGGGCAGCTGTCCCCCTTTGGGAGGACACAGTAGGTGGCTGAGGAGGATGGTGTGCCTGGGTTCCCTCCTCCCCGTGGGCTCGCTCCTCCTCCTCCTCCTCCTCAGCCCTGAGGCCCGGGGAGAATACGGCGTGGTTCGCGTCGTGTCAAAGAACTGGAGCAAGGACTACTGTGTCCTGTACAGCTCCGACTACGTCACCCTCCCCCGGGACCTGCACCGTGCCCCGCTCCTGCCTCTGCATGACGGCACCAAGACACCATGGTGTCCAGATGAGGACCCCTTCCACCAGGCCCAGGACAGCTCCCCCAGACAGCGACCCCTCCACCAGACTACCACCGTGGTGATGCGTGGCAACTGCAGCTTCTATGCCAAGGGCTGGCTGGCTCAGGGCCAAGGCGCCCACGGGCTGGTCATTGTGAGCCGGGCCAACGATCAACAGTGTTCAGACACCATCTCCAAGTCCCAGGACCCCAGCAAGCCCCGGCCTGCCCTCACTATCCCAGTGGCTGTGCTCCGCTACACCGACATGTTGGACATCCTCAGTCACACTCACGGTGACACCAATATCCGCATAGCCCTGTATGCACCCCTAGAGCCCATTATTGACTATAACATGGTGGTTATCTTCATACTGGCTGTGGGCACTGTTGCTGTAGGTGGCTACTGGGCTGGCCTGATGGAGGCAGACCGGCTGCAGAGGCGCCGGGCCCAAAGAGGAGGGGGGCTTGGTGATCACAATCCTCTACAAGCAACGGCAGCTGAAAGGTTCCAGAGGGCCCGGGAAGATGAAGATGAAGAGGATGCGCCTGTGGATTTCACACCAGCCATGACGTGTGCTGTGGTCACCATGTCCTGCTCCATCATGATTCTGCTCTACTTCTTCTATGACTGTTTTGTCTACGTCATGATTGGAATCTTCAGTTTGGGCGCCAGTACCGGGCTCTACAGCTGCCTGGCACCCATAGTGCGCCACCTGTCCCTATGGCAATATGAATGGGCACTGCCTGGACGCCGGACTTATATGAAGCTGCCATTACTACTGCTGGCAGGCCTGTGCGTCATGGTGACTCTCCTCTGGGTCGTCTACCGCAATGAGGACCGCTGGGCATGGCTCCTGCAGGACACCTTGGGTGTTGCCTACTGCCTTTTTGTCCTGAGGCGGGTGCGGCTGCCCACGCTCAAGAACTGCACCTCATTCCTGCTGGCCCTGCTGGCCTTCGATGTTTTCTTTGTCTTTGTCACACCCCTATTCACCAAGACTGGTGAGAGCATCATGGTGGAAGTGGCATCAGGCCCAGCAGATTCTTTAAGCCATGAGAAACTACCCATGGTGCTCAAAGTGCCCCGGTTGAGATTCTCAGCCTTGACATTGTGTGACCAACCTTTCTCCATACTTGGCTTTGGTGACATTGTTGTCCCTGGCTTCCTGGTGGCCTACTGTCATCGCTTTGATGTGCAAATCCACTCTCACCAGGTCTACTATATGGCCTGTACAATGGCCTATGCTGTAGGCCTGCTGGTCACCTTCGTTGCCATGGTCCTCATGGAGATGGGACAGCCTGCTCTGTTGTACTTAGTGTCCAGTACCCTGCTTACCAGCCTTGCTGTGGCTGCCTGCCGCCGAGAGCTTATGCTTTTCTGGACTGGCCAGGGCAGAGCCAAGATACCTGCTGGGCCTGTGGCAGAGCCCTGTATTGCTTCTGTGGTAAGCTCTAAGAGGAAGCTGGAGAGTATGACAGATTCCCATAGAGCCAACGGGTTTGAGGAAGCCATTGACCAAGAGTCAGGGGACTTAGTTAGCAACCCTAGGGATGACATGTCAGAGATGGTCACCCTGTCTGAGGACGATGTCACAAATCCAGAGGACCACAGTGAAAGCTCTGAAGGCTGGAGTGATGCCAACTTGGATACCGATGAACTACCCCCTGACTCCCCCATGGCCCTGGAGGAGCTGATGCCTCTGGCCATGTTGATACCACTCATTCCACCAATTCCACCCCCCTCAGAGTTGGGTCACATCCACACCCAGGCTCAGGTTCATGATGCTGGCCTGCCCTGGATGGGACTGCACAAAAGAAAGGGCTTCAAGGTAAAGAAGAGCATGTCAACCCAAGCTCCCCTATGATCAGAGCTCCCCGGGACCTGGACCTCTCGAAAGCCTTCCAGAACACTGCACAGCAAAGCCAGACAGGATAAGAGAGCGGGCATTAGAGAAACTCCCTATCTTCCTCTGGAGTCTCTTTGCTTGTTAGAACCATAAGATGACAGCAACACAGAATAAGTCTGCAAAGCTGGGAAGGTCCCTGTGGGCTGGTGCAGAGGGAAACTGGGGCTCAGGGAGGTCACCTGGCTTGCACAGGTCCACTCAAGATTTGCCCCTCCAGAGTTCCCTGGGCAGCTATTTGCCCTTTCCCTGCCTGCTTGGCTCCTTGAGCCAAAGCCCCTTAATCTGGCACATGGCTACCACCCCACTTCTACCGCCTCCAATGCTAACACTCCGTTATGGCTTCTTGAGCCCTTCAATGCTCTTCCCACTAACTGGATGACTTTCCTGTCACAGAAAGACTCCCAACGCCAGGAAATCATGAGGTTTCCTTCCAACCTCAGCTCACATGGGATGGCTGAACCCCTCAGTTCAAGGCCCAGACATCAGCACTCAGCCCCATCCCTGAGACATTGAATGTGTCCCAGCTGCATATCTCCTGAGCTAGCAGGCACAGTGGGGAGGACCCTGTTATCCAGAAGAAGGAGCAGGAGTATAGGGCAGGCCACAACTTAAAGCCAGGAGTGCAGAGAGATGGGGCTGGCATGAAACACTTTACAAACCACAGGGCTGGTTCCCACTGGATCTGCGTAATGAGAGGGTTCTGCAGGACTGGGGGTCCCACCTGCAAAATGTGGCTTGTAGTACTGTATCCTCTGAAGCGGGGGCATGGACAGGATGACCTCCTTAGGACTCCGTAAGGTTTTAGACCATGTGGTGTGTTTAAAAGCTGTTTGATCAGATCATCTAGACCATACAGTGAGAGAAAGCCTTCTGAAAGAGGCCCCGTTGGGGTGGGGGAGGAAGTCATGTCCCAAGAAGCAGTGTTGTAAAGTGGTTAGTGTCACAGAGCCGGAGATCTCAGCCCCACACTGACTTAGAGTACGTCACTTAGTGGAGGCTGACCCTCTCTATGCTCAGCTTGCTTGTTTGTAGCATGGGATGAGAATGACGCTCAAATGTGGGATTGTCAATAGGTTTGAAAAGGTGTCTGTCTGGTGACCAGCTCACAGCGGGGAGGAGAGCTGCAGGTCCTTCTGTCATAAAGTGCCCTGGCCCTGTTCATATCAGTGCACCGCTTGTTACTCTTTGGTATTCTTGTTCTTGTAGTAGAGTTCAGCTTTGTGAGGGTAAGAACTTTGTCCTCCTTGTTCATAAGTATATTTCTGAGCCAAGGACAGAGCCTGGCATGTCATAGGTATTTGCTTTCTGTTTGCTGGATGAAGGAAAGAAGGAGGGAGGGAGGGAGGGAGGGAGGGATTAGGCAGTGATCTCATTTGTACTTTAGAGGACAGTGTATCTCCATGAATAAAGACCCCATTATCTAGGCCTCTTTCTTGGAGTTTGGTCAGAGTGGACAGGCATCTCAGAGTCCCACTTTCAGGGAAGAAACATATGTCAGCGAATAGTGGCTTCAGACCCAGCTGAACAGGATCGGGTGAAGCACCCGAGCCAGGACTCTGACCTGAGGCATTGGTGGACCCTCCCACTGCAGCCAGTGGCCATCTGGCCTGGACAGAGTGGCCGCCATAGGTCCTGGCTCATCCCCAGCCCGGGAAGCCTCCCACTGCTGGCCTGCGTCACTGAACCCATGGGGCAGGCTGCACCCCTGCCAGGCCTGAAAGGAAGGGCTGGACAGAGTTGAGGCCTCAGCCCCCTCAGTCCTGAGTGGGAAACAGGCAGGCAACTTCCTCTCCTGGGCATGTGCAGCAGGAAGCTCTGAAGATTCCAGCCACAACAGGTGTAACAATGATAGGGCTGATACAGGCCTTCAAGGAGCAGAGCCTCGGGAAGGTCTGGACAGGGCAACTACACCCCCTTGTTTACCAGAGTCCAGGTGGGCAGGAACAGTTCATAGATCTGAACTTGCTTAGTATGTGCTGTCAGGACAGCGAAGTACCTACAGGGATTTGGCATTTAGGGAACAGGCCTGTGCTGGAGTTAACCCAGCATGCAGTGGACGCCAGTGTCCCAGACACCCCAGTGCAGCCAAATCTCAGTGTCTCGCTGGAAAATCATTCCTGTCTATAAAACCCAGCTCCCCTGGGCTCGGCCCTCTACTCCCCCTCCCCCAGGAGGCCTTGGGGAAGCTTTTGTATGTACAACCTAAGCTCCAGAACTCACTATGGATTAGCTTTTCCTCTCCACCCTGCTCCCTGCCCTCACTCCCAGGTGTCTCCCCAAAGCCAGGCCTCTCCTCCTGGGAATCTCCTGAGCCCCATTCCTGGGATCCCAAGCTAAGGCAATGAGATCACAGCCTGATGTGACCTGCAAAAGGTCTAGATTCCATGCCAGTGCCTGCTAAGCTTCTGCATCTAGGAGGGCTGGGAAGGGGCAAGAGAGGCCCAGGGCTTTTTTTTTTTTTTTTTTTTTTTTTTTTTTTTGTCAAGAATATACCACAGAGATTCTGCCTACTGCAAACAGGTCTAGGCAGATGTTGCAACCTGGGGTGTTTAAACACAGACACACAAGCTCGGCTGCATATCGGATCCTCAGCAGGGGACACATTTGAAAAATAAGAGTTCCTGGGCCTCAGGTTCTGACCTAGTGTGCTTGAGTGGGACCAGGTATCTACAGGTTTGAAGGGTCCCACCTCGGCCTCAGGCTGAGCCTCTTCAGAATTGGGCCCTGGTTCCTCTATGAAGCTAGGCTAGCAGGTGGGAGGACATAGAGGAAAGCTCAAAGTACAGAACCCAGGGCAGCCCCCAGCTTGCCTTGCCATATATTTCCAGCCAGTTCCTCATAGACTGATGTCCCTGCCAGGACTCAGGATCCACAAGCCCATCCACAGAGGCTCAGGCTTCACTTGGCTTTACTGGTCAATCCTTTGGCAGGAGGAATTGAGCCAGCATCACCAACCCACCAATCAGTTTTATCCATGCTCTATACCCTAGAATATTCTGACACCAAACAAAGGCTAATTTTGTCTGTTCATCGTGTATTGGGCCTGATACATCATAGGTGCTCAAGAAAGCAGTTGTCAAAACAATTGTGGGGTAGATGAATGTTCCCCCTTGTTAGCTGGGACTACGAGGACATAAAATATTTTTACCCACTAAAAGGACAAAGTAACACTACCTGGCCTGGCATTTGTATTCAGGCACCTCTCCAGCCAGGGAGCAAGGGAGAACGCAACTGGACCAGTCTCCCTGACCTGTTCTTAAAGCCCAGCATCACTTTTGTTTACCGTGAAACTTTGGACAAGTGGACCTGTGCTTTGCTTAAGTTGAGGCATGCAGACACACAGCTAATACTTGTTACATGCTTAGAACAGCTCAGAATGACAGGTGGCGCGTCACACACCACCCAAGTTATCAGGTTTCCAAGACAGTACCCAGCATACCCAGTGTCCTGGAGGCAGCGTGTGGATGCTATGGGGTGTTGGTACCAGGAGGAGGCGTTGCTGTGGGTTACCAGAACACCCAGACCATTGCTGCCTTTTAGCCTTCAACTCTAATGCTTGCATGCTCCTGTGCTGCCACCTACTGGTCAATATATGTGCAAGCAGGCTCTGGAATAATTCCATAGGGTGACATAAATCCATCATTTCCCAGAGTTGTGGGGTCCCCAGTTGTCCAGGATCTGATTTGTGAGGGAGTGGAAGTAGCATGGGGAAGGCACTCTGGTTCTGAGAGGAAGTAAATACAGCATAGCTTCAAGAAGGTCCAGGACACACAAAGTCGACCCACATGGGTCTCGTCTACAGACAGCAGTGAACTGATGGGGGTTGCCTTTCTGTATACATGTTTCTCTAATTGGTTAATGAATAAAGCACTATGTGATTAGTGGCCAGGCAGGAAGGATAGGTGGGGCTACCAGAGGAGGAGAATTCTGGGACGTGGAGGTAGAGAACAGTTGTCAAGTGAGCCCAGGAAGAGAGAACACGAGTCAGGCGTTCTCTGGTAAGATAAGGCCATGTAGAAATGCATAGATTAGTAAGTTATGGGTTAATAATTAAGACAGAGCTAGCCAATAAGAAGCTCTAGACACCGGCCAACAATTTCATAATTAACATAGCGTCCCTGTGTTCATTTGGGGCAAGGTGGCTTCGGAACCAGGCGGGAAATCCCATAACGGCGAACCAGTGCGTTTGAAAGGGAAAGCTTCTCCACAAGGCCTGCCCTAGTGTGTATACCTCCAAAATCACGAGAACCAGTCTGTTGTGGTAGTTAATTTTGCTCCTAAACCCCTCCCAATATGGCTGTTGTTTGAGACAGGATCTGGCCTTGAACTGACGATTCTCCTGCTTCAGCCTCTAGAGCGCCAGAATCCCAGATGAGAGCTCCCACACAGTATTTTCAAGTGTGTGCCCTGTCTTTGTACCTCTGGTGTGGGAACTCTCATTTGGAGTGCTTCCTGCTGTGAGAGTCTGAGAGAGATCCCAAGCCTCACTCCCACCCTACCTAGGATGACCCCACCCACAACATAACTGGAGGAGGGTTTCAAAATCATGGTGATCACAGAGGCTTTCCAGACATATCCAGAGCTGCAGAGAGAGAGAGAGAGAGAGGAGAGAAGCTTCCCCAAGGTCACCCAGCAAAGCCATCCCCATGGGGCAAGGTGATGTCCATTATGGTCTTGTTTTTCCTTTCTCCAGGACTAGTACTCTAGCCACTTGCACATCTTCCTTGGAGAAATATTTGTTCAAATATTTTGCCCATCTTGAATCAGGTTACTGTCAACTACAGTACCACACAATTTTCGTAAGATGGATCTGGCGGGGTTTTTATTTGCAGAGAACTAGGTATGTGAAAACCTTTAACGCTCACAATGCACTTTAGTAAATTACTTTTCAAATCACGTGTGCCGGTTTCTCCTCCTGTGAGCTAGAGCATGGAAGAGACAGGATCATCCTCGGGAGCAGTCTGCTAACTTGATGTGACAGAAAGTTTTATTAGTCTCCGTTTGTACATCTGTGAGGCTGGGCTTCCATATTCTTGTCTGTCAAAGAAACATTCCTCATTCTGGAGCTTAGAGTATCTGATCAGTTACCATCTCCTGCAAGTCCTACCCTGGGAAACTCTTTGGAATCACATCATTCACATTGTTAAAGCCATAGATGAAAGGGGGCGGTGCTGGAGAGAGGGTGGACCTCAGGTACCAAGTTACAGATGGTATTCTTTGGCACTGAGGGTGATGAAGTTAATAATAGATTGTGGTTTTCCAAATAGCAGGAAGAATATTCAAATGTTCTCATCACAATAGAATGATAGCTGTTTGAGGTGATAAGTATTCTGCTAATTAACCAAATTTGATCATTTACACACCATATGTGGGCTGGAGAGATGGCTCAGTGGTTCAGAGAACTGACTGCTCTTCCAGAGGACGTGGGTTCAATTCCCAGCACTCACATGGCAGTTAACAACTCTCTGTAACTCCTGTTCCAGGAAATCCAACAAACTTATCTAGACATACTTGCAGGCAAAACACCAATGTACATAAAAGAAAAGAAATAAAAATAAAATAAACTCTTACACATCATATGCATATATCCAAACTTCATACTGACCTCATAAGCACATGCAATTATTAGTTCAATTTTTAATGTAAAGCCAAGGCTGGGTGTGCTGGCACACACCTTTAATCCTGGCACTTGGGAGACAGAGGCGGGTAGATCTCTGTGAATTCAAAATCAGCCTGGTCTACACAGCAAGCTCCAGGCCAGCTAGGACTGTGTAGTGAGAACTGTCTCAAAACAACAATGTGAAGCCTGTTTCTAGATGTCATCCCATTTCCTGAGCCATTTGGGATCCTTGTTAAAGAAAAGAATACACCTAATGCCTGTCATGTCCCTCCAATGCCTGCCCAGCAAGTCAATACCTGTCCCTCAGTCTGGAGTTTAGGGCCATCCAGGATCTGTCTCTTGCCCTAGCCAAGCTTACCTCCCAGGAGCCCCTGAGGACCTGGGTGATTCTTCTTGGGTCCCATCCTCCCCATTCCCACACTCTGCTGTCCCACTGACCCACAACTTTGTCCTGGTTCCCACACCAAATCTTCACCGAGCTGGTGCCAGTGTTTGCCCGTCTACCTGTGCCGGATACTGTCCAAGGTCCTGAAGAGAAACTGGGCCTATGATCCCCAACTGAGAGGACCTCAGCAAGGAGGGCAGGTGGGTGGGGTGGAGAGCACAGGCATCTCTCCCCTCTCTGCTTTTCTCTTTCTCTACCCATCCCTCTTCCCCTCCTCCTCCTCCTCCCTCTTCCTCCACTCTCTCCTTTTCTCTCCAGGGTCTGTAGCCCAGTCTAACCTCAAATTCTCTATGTAGCCAGCCCAAGACGACCTTGAACTCTTTTATCTTTGTGCTTCTGCCTTTATTCCCAAGGTTCTGGGGTTATTGGTGTGCACCACTGCACTTGGCTATGCTTGAACTCATGCCTTTGTGTATGCAAGGCATACACAACTGAGCTGCATCTTCAACTTTTTTTTTTTTTTAAAGTGGGAGACTGTACTGCCCAAGCTGGCCTCCAACATCCAGGTTCAAGTTATCCCTTAGAACTCAGCTTCCCTGAGGGCTAGGACTAACAGGTGTGTGCTGCCATATGCGTCTGAACAAGCGCATTTTGATAAGGACCCTTTGGAGGATGGCTGTGGAGACACAAACCTGTAATCCCAGCACTTGGGAGAAAGGGCGGGGAAGTAGCCAATTTGAGGTTAACCTGAACTATGCAGCAAGAATCTTTCTGTTTTAAAAAGAATCAGAGCAATGAGATGGCTCAGTTTACCATGCAAATCCGATGACCTGAACTTGATCCCATAATTTACGTGTTCTCCATGGTGCATGTGCCCCTTTACACATCATACATACTCAACAACAACAACAATAATAAACATGATTTAAAGCTCAAACAGAAAGAAAACAAACCTCTTTATCTTCGAAGAATAGAATCTTCCTCAACAGGCAGTGGTGCTGCATGTCTTTAATCCCAGCACTTGGGAGGCAGAAGCAGGTGGATCTCTGTGAGTTCAAGGCCAGCCTGGTCTACAAAGTGAGTTCCAGAATAGCCAGGACTGTTACACAGAGAAACCCTGTCATATATATATATATATATATATATATATATATATATATATATATATATATTTGCTCAAAGGAACTCAAGCAAAATAGCCAAGGAGATAGACACAGAAGTCTCACAGAACTAGGACAAATAGTCCAGGCTGGACTCGTGGAAACAGGACCGTGAAAGCCTTCAGCTTTCCATGCTGCAGCTTCTGCATGCCTCCACTCCCTCCTCTGCCCTCACTGAGCTCGTTGACCCTCTCGTTTTGGTCCATGGAGGTGTTGGCCCTGTCACCACACCCCTGCATCTCAGTCTAGAAGTCACCACCAAAAGCTATGGAGTTTATGTAACCCAACACTCAGAATCTCAAGAGAGAGTGAGTCTGCCTGGCTTTGATTTACCACTTGGCCAGGCTTTTAACCTTGGCTGTTAGGCGTTTAGGTCCTTGACTCCTGGATCTACCTGCAGTTCAACCAGCCGAGGCTAAGGTGAGCAGGGTCAAATGGCATGAAGGTGGTTCCAGCCCCAGGTGATATGTATGCACAGCAGTTCCCCAGCTGTGTAGAGCAGTGGTTCTGGAAATACGGTCTTTGAGCCAGCAGCCTCAGCATTGGCTGAACTTTTGTTTAAAATGCATACTCCTTTGACCACAGAATCAAACTATCTAGCCACCTGAGTTTGTTTGGAGAGACAGTGGACACCCTAGAATCACAGGCCAAATGGTAACCTTGATTTTCTACTGATGAGATGCTGGGTAGATAACCCACTGAATCTACTGCCCAACTCCTGACTCAAAGAAACTACAAGACAGTGCATGAGTTAGAATAGTGTACCCCATGGCTCACAGTGGCCATGCTCTGACAAGACTTTATGAAAGCAGGGCTGGTTGGCAATGTGTGGAGTCAAGTCTGGAGATAAGGTATGAGAAGTGCTATATCTTGTATGAGCAAACAATCCGAACCCAAGAGCTACACAGAGGCCTGGGCTACCCAGGAGAAAAGAGAAGGGACAGCCTGGCACTGCTCAATTTAGGCCCTCAGCCCCAGAGATGAGGACAGGAAGGGTGTTTATCTGTTTCCTGCCGACCTTTGACAGCAGGGATTCACAAGCCATGCATGAGTCATGGCATGTGGAAACACCATGTGGCCACCAGTCTGGAAGGAGATCTGTGAGTTGGTCATGGGGAATCAAGTCTAGGCTCTATAGTTAAGGTGGAAAAGGCAAGGCTGAAGACCAGCTACAAAAGATATTGTCACTGTTAAATTTTTGCTCAAATTAGAAATAAAGAAGAAAAGAGGCAGATGAGACATAAGACTAGGAGACATATTAATGGTTTATTATAGGCCCGGCAGAGTAGGGAGACTAAGAAAGAAGAGGAACATGGCTAATGGCTGGCTGCCATGGCCAGTCACCATAGAGAGGCAGAGAGAAGAGACAGAGAAAGAGAAGAACAGAAGCAGAGAGCAGAGAGAGAGTAAAGAGAGCGTAAATGGGCAGGGTCTGTCTTTTAAAGGGGTCCTCTGCACCTGCATGCAGACTTAGTTCCCATGGAACCCTGGGCTGACCAGGGTACTGCCTGTTCCACCAGGTAACGGGCAGGCCAGTATAATGCCTGAACCTTTCAATCCCACCTTTACTTATTATTTTAAAAAAGGTGGGGTGTTGGACATGGCAGAATAAGGAATAAGGGCATCGAATTCTCAAGACTGCTTCCTGCTGACCATCTTTGGGGGACCTGAGAAGGTTGGGGTGCTGCCACGTACTGGGGTAGCTGGTTGTTTCATCTCAGTCCAGGCTGTATGGAACTCCCTGGCGCCTCTTAGACCTGGCAAGATGTTGGCAGAGCAGAGAACAAGGTTAAGTTTAGAAAAAAAAATTTCTTAGGTCCTGTCACTTGAGGGGAAGATTGTAAGATGAGGGAGGGGTTCCCGAGGAACCCGACATGAGGGAAGGGAGTCCTGGGACCAGGGAAAGATTGAATAACTGGAGTGAATCTGACCTGTTTCTTTGGATCCAATTCAGCTCCCTGGAACTTACAAGAATCCTTAGTTTGTGGAAACAAACAAACACATGAGCAGCATACTTTATTAGAAGCAACTTGGCTGAAAGCATTAACATTAACATTTTAAAATTGACAGATATTTTTTAAGACAATGAAAAGCATCTTAGTCTTGACCTTATAGTTATGATCCTATAGTGGTATTGTAGAACTTTACTATGAACAGTAGCATGAGAAATAGAGAAATCAGGAACATATTTCATTCTTTTTAATGTCTCAACTCACTTTATCATCACTTAAGCCTTTTTATCCTCAGACCTTCATAACTTTAATTCATACACCTTACATTACCATCTTAGACCTTCCATCCTCAGACCTTTGTAACTTATATTTTCAGACCTTCATAACTTGCATTTATCCACCGTGTTAGACCTTTCCATTCTCAGACCTTTGTAACTACATTCCCAGACCTTCATACACCTTATATTGTCCTATCTTCACATAGATAGACCCTAAAATACCTGTTCCTGAAATCTGTTTTGCTTTAAGCTGGCAAGACTACCAGTCATCAAAAGCATCAGAGTTCTTGAGAAGGATAAGATTTTACCTGAATTAATGATTAAAGAATAACAGAGACTTGCCAGCAGGCTGCATGGACAGCCATCCCCAAGGTCCTCCATCCATAGTAGCGGGCTGCAGGACACCTGCCTTCTTGCTGATAGCATGTAACCTGTGGATTAAGGACTACAGGAAGGCTCACCTACTGTTGGCCCAAGCAACACAGGGAAAGTCGATCCCACTGTCCTTTTGTCCATGGTCTGGAATACTTTGTAGCAGCTGAGGTGAAGGGCAGGGTTGCTCAGTGACTAGCGTTGTCACTGACTCGAGATGAAGTTTCTTCAGTGCCCATCAGTCTTCTCGGAGGAAATGGGGTGGAGCCAGCAGCTGGCCTATCTCTCTGTTATAAAAAGCTTCTTAACAAAACATTTGAAATGCCATGTTCTCTAGATCTCTGAGCACTTGAGGGCTGTCTGTCTGTTTAGTATCTCAGCAGTCAAAAGTTTGCCTTTAGTTAGAGAAAAATCTCTTTTTGTAATAAAAGCTGTATCTTTGTAAATGGCTTACAGGATGGACTGAGTGGTAGAAATATTTTGTTAATTTGAAATAGACCTTTGTGATTTTAACCTTTCATCATCATTTAAAGATACATGAGTTAAATTTAAGTTGTATAGACTTAGCTTATATTTTAAATATAGTTAAATTAGACCTTTATGACTTTAAATGTTTATCATCATTTAAAGATAAATAGAAATTTAGAAATATGGGATTTAGCACAGTTTAATTTAAGTTGTATATAGTTAGATAGGTATAAAGTTAAATTACAGGTACAGAGACAAGTAGGACTGGATAAGAGTAAAAGAGGAACCAGAATGCAATCTCTGATAGCAAATAGACAGGAGATTTAAAGGGACAGAGTAGACTTAAACAGAGGGCCCTGGAAAGACACAGTATTCTGTAAACAAGCCATGAGCAGCAGAGCCAGTGAAAGAAAAAATCACAAACAAAAAGATAAAAAATAAAAAGCAAAAAAGAATCTGACAGAAGGCAAAAGTCCAGTGGCCAGGTTTGCTGGCACAGGCCGCTGGAGTGGGTGTGCCTACAGGTAGGTCACATGGCCAAGATGGCAGCCCCCAGGTCAGACCATATAGCCAAGATGGCGGCAACCTTAAGCCACTTTTTTGTCTGTTTATCCACTTGTTGGCTGCAACCAGAAAGGTTCCTTATGCATTTCCCATGGGTGAGGCAAGTGGAAAAACCGGTAAAAGCTCCTCAACAGATGCCCGTCAGCCTGTGAGCATTGCCAAGGGCCTGGCCCCAAAGGAGACACAGCTGTCTGGAAACCGATAAGGACCCAGGGTTCAAACTGAAAAAGCACCGCTCCTGGAGCAGGATCCCAAGCCTGACCCTCGGGAAATTCAAGGGATATCTTACTGGATTGTAGCTAACAGGCAGATGAGTGGGTTCCAAAGATGGTTAGTTGGAAAAGCAGCGAGTTGGAGTGTACAGAGTTCCAGCATCTCCGGCAGCTGCAGGGAGAAGGAAGTGCCGGGAAAAGTCAAGATAGGTTATGAGTTCAGATTTTAGAATCCCCGAAATTTTCCGTGCCCCTGGCAGGAGAGATTACAGAGAAAACCTATCCTGCCAGCAAGCTGCAAGAGAGCTTACGGAGAGAGCCTAAACCAAGTTGGGCGCTAAATGTTAAATTTTTGCTTAAATTAGAAATAAAGAAGGAAGGTGCAAGATGAGACACAGGATGAGACCTAAGACTAAGAGACATATTAGACATATTCACTAGTTTATTATAAGCCAGGCAGAGTAGAGAGACTAAGAGAGAAGAGACCGCCATGGCCAGTCGCCATAGAAAGGCAGAGAGAGCATAAAGAGACAGAGAAGAGAAGAGCAGAAGCAGAGAGAAGAGGAGAGAGTAGAGAGAATAGAGAGGGTGGAGAGAGAGAGTAAAGAAAGAGAGAGCGTAAATGGGTAGGGTCTGTCTTTTAAAGGGGTCCTCTGCACCTGCGTGCAGACTTAGTTCCCATGGAACCCTGGACTGACCAGGGTACTGCCTGTTCCACTGAAGGGACCAGCTCCCCATTTCGGCAGCCATGACAGTAACACGTGCTTGCCATGACCTTGTCCTAGTCACTAGAAGTCAGATGCCTGCCTCGTGGCAAGGAACCAATCAGAAGTTAGCTGGCGGCAGTATGCTTTGCGGCTCTGGGTGTGCTTTATGGACAAGTACACAGCAATGACGCACAGAGCATAGCAACCACCCTGGGAGGGCCTATGGGCCATAACAACCAGTTGGCCAATCAACACAGGGCAAGCCCTCCAAGCCTGGAGGCACACCAATCTTGAGCCTGTGCATACCCCTAGACACTCCCCTTACACTGCCCTACAAGATCTCTATGCAGCTGGTTCAAGCTATCTTTGCTAGCCATCTGCCATGGCGGGTGGGTGAAAGACCCGAGCTAACATGGGTTAGCTTGTTAAACAACAATAAAGCCTCGTGCAGTTTGCAGCAAGTTTTCGAATCTGCCTGGTGATTGGGGTGACCGAGGTCCTGTGCTGAGACCCCAGAGGCCTGAGTTTTCCGGGGGGGTCTAACATTTGGGGGCTCGTCTGGGATTTGCAACCACCCCTCACCTGAGTGGATTCGATCTTGGAGGTAAGATGATTTGAGCTCGCAACTTATATGTCCATGTTTGCTTGTTATGTCTCTTGCTGTTTTGTTGGTTTGGTGCCATGACTTGAATTTGATATGTGCCTGCACAGGACTTGTATTTGGATTTGTAATTTGGACCACAGGGGGAGGCAGACGTGTTTCGAGACTCTGAAGTCCCGCCCTGGACGAAAGTGCGAGGGTCGTTTGATTTGGACCATAGGGAAAGCAGACGTGTTCTGGGAACCCTTGGTTCCGCCCTGGACAAAAGTCCAAGGTTGTTTGTAATTTTGGTTTGGGGCACCATTCCTTTGCCTCGAGGTTTGTCCTGTCTTATGTCTATCCTGTTTTTGCTGTTTGTGTCTGTCTCCATACTAACCACCCCATCCCTGGATTCCACCTCAACTGTGATCGGCAGATGTGCCCGGAGGATCACAGACTGCTGCCCTGAGGACACCCAGGAGGTACGAATGGAGGCCAAGGACACTTGGACCCTCCTCAGTTAGCAGCGATTGTAGCCGTCTGGTTCTGCTGCCCGTCTTCCCGGTGCCATTGCCTTATAAGCAGCGCTGACAGATTGGGTTGGCGTCTGTTCTTTTCTATCTATTCTGTCTCTGTGTTTTCATCGTTGGTTTTCAATTCAGGATCCACCACGACACCCCCTTCCATTGAGTCACGTGGCGCCACACTAGGTAACTTTCTTTTCCAGGCAAAGGGGGTGCAATCAATTTTCCAGTGTCCAGCAGCTTTGCCTAGACAAAACAAGGTCAGTCTTTTCCATGTCCCTCTTCCATAGAGAGGAAAAAACCTCTCACCTTATAGGCCTGGCAAAGATTGCTGTTCTTTGAGACATCTGCCTCCAGTGGTAATGGAGAAACTTGGGTATGGCTAACTGTATATGGACTGGCTTCTAACTGGCTTCTGTCACTTTATAGTAGATTTGTATAAAATATACCCTTCTCAGATCTCTGAAATATTAATGGTTGTCAGCTTGACAGCATCAGTCAGATCCACTATAGGCTATAGTTAGCATGTTAGCTGATAAAGTAATGACTACCTACTGTTCAGTCACAAGTTCAAGGTTTTTAAGTTTATTTTGGTTGTCATCTAGGTATAAACTTAAAGGGCTTTTCATCAGGCCAAAGGCACCTCTGTCCAATCCATACCTGGCTCTCTGGACAGAAGAAAAACGTACATGCTTTTAGCCCAAATCTGTATTTTTGCTAGGACTCAAAATTATAAATATGTTCCTGCTGTTTGAACAGATATCCAGATATCTACTTTTTCTATACTATGGGCTTCAGTAAATAAGTTTTAATGTCTGTTCCCAGTTTAAACATGTCTTAAACAGGTTTCTGCTTCTGGCAGACATCTGAGTATCAGTTGCTGACTACAGGCTGTTCTAAGTAGACTGCGAGCCCTGGACTTGCTGTGGATGTGAACCAGTCCAACTGATGAGGACACCCCCTGTCTCTGCAACAGTCTGCCAACAGCCCCTGATGGATTCCCCATTGCTTAAATTTCTTTTTTTGCTTTTGACTAGCATTTCAACCTTCTGGGGTCCCTAACTTCGTCCCAAAGTCAGCAGGAAGTAGAATGGGAAAGAATTCGCCACCCATTTTCCCTGGTTAAAATGCTAAGTGAGAAGGGACTCCCTTGCATGGGGATGCCAATATCTCTCACTCCCTCATGGGAATGCTAGAGAGACAGCAATTCCATGATTGGAATTTCAAAAAAAATGAGGGAATGAAGGGACCATCTTCCCATTTCGGCAGCCATGACAGTAACACGTGCTTGCCATGACCTTGTCCTAGTCACTAGAAGTCAGATGCCTGCCTCGTGGCAAGGAACCAATCAGAAGTTAGCTGGCGGCAGTATGCTTTATGGCTCTGGGTGTGCTTTATGGACAAGTGCACAGCAATGACGCACAGAGCATAGCAATCACCCTGGGAGGGCCTATGGGCCATAACAACCAGTTGGCCAATCAACAAAGGGCAAGCCCTCCAAGCCTGGAGGCACACCAATCTTGAGCCTGTGCATACCCCTAGACACTCCCCTTACACTGCCCTACAAGATCTCTATGCAGCTGGTTCAAGCTATCTTTGCTAGCCATCTGCCATGGCGGGTGGGTGAAAGACCCGAGCTAACATGGGGTTAGCTCGTTAAACAACAATAAAGCCTCATGCAGTTTGCATCAAGTTTTCGAATCTGCCTGGTGATTGGGGTGACCGAGGTCCTGTGCTGAGACCCCAGAGGCCTGAGTTTTCCGGAGGTCTAACACCACCAGGTAACAGGAGCAGGCCAGCATAATGCCTGAACCTTTCAGTCACCTTTGTCCAAACAATGAAAGGAAACATAAGACACTTTTGATAGTAGGTTGTCTCTGAGATATGGGACTCAGAGGCAGTAGGTGGCTGACTTCCCCCCACGCACCCAAATGCTGTCTTAACTATGTACTACTCCATAACAAACAAACTCCAAACACACCACAATACAGTGCTAAACTTAATGTGTTTAGACAGGGCCTCACAACTGAGACTTGTCTTGGAATTCGCTATACAGCCCAGACTGCCTTCCCCCCCTCCCCAGGAGAATGGGTATGAAACACCACACCAAGAAAAAAGGTTGGGGGGCAGGGCTATAAAGATGAGTCAGGGGGTAAAGTTGCTTGTTGAACAAGCCTGGAGACCTGAGTTCGATCTCTATAGCCCATGTAGAGGTGGAAGGAGAGAGTCACCTACACAGCTGTCCTCTGATTTCCACACATGTTCTTTGTCATGCATGGGGGCACACTCACACGTCATGCACACACAACAACAAATCAACGGTTTTTTCTTTTTACATTTTTCCTGGGGTGCTGGGCAGGAAACCCAAGGCCTTGCACATACCAGGCAAATATTCTCTGTAGATGGAAGTTTCTGTCCAGCCCAGTCCCACAGTCATTCAGTCCCAAATAAACACACAGAGGCTTATATTAATTATAAACTGTTTGGCCTACTGCTCGGGCTTATTACTAACAAACTCTTACTACTTAAATTAACCCATAATTCTTTTGTTTGTTTGTTTGTTTTTTGTTTTTCGAGACAAGGTTTCTCTGTGTAGTTTTGGAACCTATCCTGGCACTCGCTCTGGAGACCAGGCTGGCCTCGAACTCACAGAGATCTGCCTGCCTCTGCCTCCCGAGTGCTGGGATTAAAGGTGTGCACCACCAACAGCCGGCTCTAACCCATAATTCTTATCTGTGTTTCGGCACGTGGCGTGGTACCTTTTCTCAGTAAGGCAATCTCATCTTGCTTCCTCTATGTCTGGCTGTAAACTGCCTTTCCTCTTCCCAGAATTCTCCTAGTCTGATAGCCCCTGTCTATACTTCCTGCATGGCTACTGGCCAATCAGAATTTTATTAAGCCAATATGAGTTATAAATCTTTACAGCAAACAGGAGCATTATCCCACATTATTCTACTTGTTAATGTCTTCTGGACTTTTAATTTCCAGTTTTGTTTGTTTGTGTCTGGGTTTTGTGGTTGTTTGTTTGTTTGTTTGTTTGTTTGTTTGAGATATAGTCTTATTATCCCAGACTAATCTCAAACGTACTGTGTAGCTGGTGATAATCTACCTTCAGTCCTCTTGCCTCCTCCACAAGTCTGAGGCTAACAGGTGTGTACCAACATGTCTGGTTTTATGAGTGCCAGGGATCGAATCCAGGGCTTCATGCACATGAAGCAAGCACTCTGACAACTGAGCTAGACCTCCACCTGATATACCCCGAAAAGGTCACTTTGTTGCCTTGTAGATGTAGTTCAATTCTCTTTCTGGATGTTTCCCTTCTGTCTGTGGCACTTCCCCACAGGACTGGGTGGCTCAGATGTGTGAGATTGGCAGCTACATCTTCACATGGCATTGATTGGAAAAGGAATCACATTTTCTGGGTTTGGTTGTTTGGTCAGGAGCCCACCTTGCTGGTCTGAGGTATGGCCTCAATGAATTAGCCAAAGGTCAGATGCGTCATGAAGGGACAGGGGCTGACCAATAAAGTCCCATCAGCCTCCTCCCATGCTCACATGGCCTAGCAGTCACCTCTATGGAACCCCAGATGTTCCTTGTTTGTCTGTTTGAGCTGCTATAACAAAACTCTGAGGCTTGGGACTTAGAGGCAGTGAATACATATTTCTTATAGTCTGGAAGCTGAGGGGGTGTGAAGAACAAAGTCTTGAGTGAATGCCCATCATTGACATGAACACAGCATGTCACAGACACCAGTGCTTTAGACCCACTGGAATGGTGAATCCTTCATCTGGTCCGAATATAGGTGTTCACATTGTACAGCAGAAATAACTATGGCAACTTCCTCATCCTGGATGACAGCAGCCTGAGACTGCTCCCCAACAGAGACCACCTACTCACCTACAGAGACCACCTCCTTCCCTATAGAGACCACCAACTCACCTATAGAGACCACCTAATCCCCACAGAGACATCTACTCCCTATAGAGACCACCTACTCCCTACAGAGACCACCTACTCACCTACAGAGACCACCTACTCCCCTACAGAGACCACCTACTCCCCTACAGAGACCACCTACTCCCTACAGAGACCACCTACTCCCCTACAGAGACCACCTACTCCCCTACAGAGACCACCTACTGGGAGTAGCGAACTTGCCTCTGGCTCCTGCAATATATAAATACACTTAGTTACCAGGCTGCTGGCACATCTCCATCAGAGAGCATACAGTCCCCCCAGATCCAAGCTTTGTGTCCTTCCTTCCTTCCTTCCTTCCTTCCTTCCTTCCTTCCTTCCTCCCTCCCTCCCTCCCTCCCTTGTTTACTTATTTATTCATTCATTTTTTTGGTTGCAGACAAGATCTCACTATGTAGCCTTGGCTATCCATATAGACAAAGCTCAAAACCACAGAGAGATCCACCTGCCTCTGTCTCCTGAATGATAAAATTAAAGGCATGCACCACACCCAGATGGATGGTGAGTTTTAATGCCATCATTGGCTCCTAGTTTTTTTTTTATGGTTACTGTGATAGCTGGTGGCTCCAGACATCAGATATCTATTCTCTCAGTCTGGAGATCAAGAGTGAAGCACAGATTCCAGGAGGGCTGTGTGCCCTCTGAGAGATCTGGGTAACTCAGGGTCTAGTGACCCCAGGGTTCTATAGCTTATGGCTACATATACTCAAGTCCCTTCTTTTATGTCCTGTGACCTCCTCTTATCCCTTGGGAGTTTCTTAATGCAGTGAGGTTGGGAAGAAGGGTCTCACATAGCCCAAGCTGGCACTGAACTTTCTATACAGCTGAGAATTATTTCAAGTAAGTCCTGACTCCCCTGCTTCTGTCTCCCAATGCTGGGATTACAGACGCACACCATCACACCCAGTCTTGTGCAATGCTGGGACTCAAATGGGACTTGTGTATGCTAAGTAAACATGCTACCAACTGAGCTCCATTCCCGGACCCACTCCCCTGGGTCGGGAGGCTATCTCTGCCTGTCTCCTGTGCTTGTCTATAGAGCCACATATGTGGCCTAGGACAAGGTCCTCCAGAAGTTCTTAAGCTACATCTGTAAAGACCCTTCAACCAGATAAGGCCTCATCCACAGCTTCTGGATGGACATCTATAGGGGAAAGTAGCCAGCCAACTGACTACAACATTGTCCTGATCAAAAGCACAGGCCCCCACTGGGGACCATGATGTCCTGTCTTGTCTCCTCTTTAGCAGAGCAACAGTGACCAGATGTTTAGTTAACCACATATCAGAAGCAGAGAAAACCTCAAAGAAACCAGGCCCAGGTTCCTGGGATGCCTCTGCTCCTACCCACAGCAGTGCCCACACCCACCACTTCCTGTACGGTTCCAGGGCTGTGGCTAGAAGATGAGATAATGCTCTCAAGGGGAGTCAAGAATCTTGAATGGTATCCTGGGAATTACAGGGCTGGTGCTCTAAGATGCACAGCCCCCTCCTGCAGCTTCCGCTCTGCTGGCATAGAAGGTTTTACTAGTGCCAGGACTGCAATTAAGAAGAAGACCATCCACCAAATGTGCATTCTGGGACCTCGGCAGCAAGCTCTCTATGCAGTTTATCTCCACAAGAGAGAGACTTCTCAGAACGCTAGAAAGGAAACTGCATCCAGACAACACCTCAGCTGGATGCCCTCTGGGGTCATTAGGTCAACAGTGGATAGCAGGTGGACTCAGCAGTCCTGGTCTGCTGTGCTTGAAGGACACTGGTAAGAATGAAGTCTGTGACAGCTGGGGACACTGCACAGGACAAGGGAAAAAGAAAGACCAAGGAGAAATGGACAGGTTGGGAGGCAGGAATGGGAAGGTAGGCTAGACTCAGGCTCTCTTCCTAGCTTGGCTGCTAATTAGCTGTGTGAGCTAGGAAATTTTTACAAAACCCTTAGGATTCGTAAGAAAAAGACAAATGGTCCAAGAGGGGGGAAATGGGCAAAGAGTCTGAATAGGCATTTTGCAGAAGAAATACAGATGGTCTAAAAACACACAAAAAGATGGCTGATCTCCCTAGTAAAGAAAGAAACAGATTTTGAACAACCAGAACATAAGTGGGAAATTTGGTGGCATCTGAATCAAACCACCCAGTTAATGGTATCATTAGCAGCATTGATTTCTTAGTTTTGATTTTTCATTCTTTCTTCCTTCCATTCTTTATTTATTTCTCTCTTCATTGTTGCTGCCATTGTTGTTTTAATATAGGGTCTAATTACAGAGCTAGGTAGACCTAGAGCTCACTATGTAATCAAGACTGTTCTCAAACTCAAAGCAATTCTCCCCTCAGCCTCCTGGAGGCAGGAAGCATAGGGTGTAAGGGCTTTTGTTGTTGTCGTTGGTTGGTTGAGACTTTCATTTGGTTTGGGTTTTTTGTTTATAGAGACAAGGCCTCACTATGAAGCCCTGGCTGGTCTGGAACTCTCTGTGACAGTGGTTCTCAGCCTTCCTATGGCTGTGACCCTTTAATATAATTTCTCATGTTGTGGTAACCCCCAACCATAAAAGTATTTTCACTGCTATTAGCATAACTGTTATTTTGTACTGCTATAGAACATCATGTAAATATCTGTGTTTTCCCATGTGATCCCTATGAAAGAGTTGTTTGACTCCCAAAGGGATCATGACCCATAGGTTGAGAACCACTGCTCTATGTAGACCACACTGGCTTCAGTCTCACAGAGCAATTCCTGCCTCTGCCTCCCAAATTCTAGGATTATAGCCATATACCACTAAACCCAGATTAAATTTCTTTGACTGCTCTGGGCTGCCATTTGCTTGCTCAGCCCTCCAAGGTTTAACCTTTCAGACTCCAGACCATTCTTTCCCGGTGCCCTGGTGTCCTTCTGGCAGGCTCTAGGTTGCATCTTCACCAGTGCTCATGGTAGACACAGGAGCTAGAGAGAAAGGCAGGGCCCACAAGATGGGACCTTGAGGACAAGAACAAGGTTTTCGAGTACAGCTCAGGGAGAATTAAAAGTGGCTGGCCTAGCTTCACCCAATTACCCAAGCCCTGTCAATCACTCCATGGTAGACCACAGGACACAAGACGGACCAGAATCCAAACAGGGGAGAGTTGAAGGCACGTGGGGCTGAGAGAGGAGTTTGAGATGCATAAGTGGATTTCCAGGGAGCTTCCTTCAGGGCAGTGTCCCCTCTCTTAAGTAGAAACCATGCTTCCTCCTTTAACTCACTCGAGGTCACAGGTTCCTTCCTGCTCTTGCTTCTTCAGATCCTTGCCCTGAAACCCAAATTATTCTAAAAGATGTTTCTCAACAAGGCTGAAGAGATGGCTCAGAGGTTAAGAGCATTGGCTGCTCCTCCAGAGGACCCGGGTTCGCTCTTATATATCATCCTTCCTTGTTCTCCTTTTGCCTTTCTCTCAACCAGTTTTCCCACTGTCTTCTTTTTCTAGTATTTGGATATAGCCTTACCTAACTCTTTTCTTTTCTTAGTGTGTGTGTGTGTGTGTGTGTGTGTGTGTGTGTGTGTGTGTAAGTTACAGATCTCCGTTGCCTGCCTTCCTTAGTCACTCTCCATCTTCATTTTTGTGACAGAATCTCTCACTGAGCTTGGAGCTTGTCAATTTGGTCAGGCAGGCTGGCTGGCAAGACCTGGAGATGCTGCTGTCTCTACCTCCCAGTGTTGAGATTGCAGGTGCCCCAAGTCTGGCTTTTTACATGGGTGCTGGGATCTGAGTTCAGGTCCTCCTGCCCGGAAAGCACAAACTTTCCCATCTCCCCAGTCCCTTCTGTCTTTGGCTGGTCAGCCATTCTTTAAGAACCCCCATGTCACTTTGAGGAGCCCCGTCGAGGGTCCTACCCTGCCTGGGGAATGGAGGGTGAATAGGGTGGGGGCAGGTGGGGGATTGGGAGGAGGGTTGGGGGGAGGGGAGGGAGAAGGGATTGACATGTGAAGCAAGCTTGTTCCTAATTTGAACAAAAAAAAATTAATTACAAAAAAACTTTAAAAAAATAAAATTTAAAAAAAGAACCCCCATCTCTGGAGGGCTGTATTCCTGGTACCCCTACACTAGAGGCCACGTCTCATGTGTCTTGGGCTTGGTTCTTCATGCTGGACACTTCCAGCTTGTCCTCCTGCCTGCTTGTGTACAGTTGAGGCCCACCCTGTGAGACTCTGCAGGGTGAAGGCGAAGGTGTTAACTTGTGGCAGACTATAGAAAAGTCAGAAAAGTGCATCCAGGCAAGCACTGACCTGGGCTTTCTGTGCCCACTGAGCTGCAGGGTTACCTCCAGTTATGAGGGCGCATTCACCATGTGGCCACCAGAGGACAGAGCCTCTTCCAGCTCCAACTAGAAAAACCTTCAAAGGGGACTAGTTTGGATTATGAGCTCATTTGCATGGCCAGAGAGAGGATAGCTAGGTAGGAACCTGCCACATAATTCAAAACATCAAAATAAAAGGGCATTCCCTGTCCTTGAGGAGAAAGGATCCCAGCAGATTAGGCAGTCGGTGTCTGCCTACACCATCCCACATGGGACTGATGGCCTGGTCCTGTTGCACATGAAGATGGGCAGGCAGGACCCCACATGACCTCCTCCTGCCTCTAACACCCAGCTCTGCCCCCCACCCTGCAGTGCCCAGCCATCACTGCTCACACCCAGCTTTCAGGACACTGGCCTCTGAGATGCTGCTTCAGTCTGACTCTGCAGCAACCAGCCCAGGTGGAGAGCGCTACTCAGATTTAGCACTTCCGGTGTTGAGAGTGAGCCCTGAAATGCGGCATTTGTGTACACAGAGCAGGTTCTCACCTCTCCCAAGGACACTGCTTTTCTAAGGACTTCAGACTTTTTAGAGCTAAGAAACTCTCAGAGGTCTTCTCCAACCCCCTTCTTTCCTCTTGAGACAAGGGCTGGGAAAGTGACTCTGGAGATAAAGTACTTTTCACACAAACACGAGGGAGGGACTTGAGCCGGAAGCCACATAATGCCAGCTGGGGTAGCACCCCTGTAATTCCAGAGCCCCTATGGTGAGATGGATGGTAGAGACAGGAGAATCCCAGGGAGTTTGCAGGCCGGCCCAGCAAACATGGCAGAGAACAAGAGACCCTACTTCAAACAAGGTAGATGGTGAGAATGAGCACCACAGACTGTTCTCTGAACTCCACGTATGTGCTGTGGCATGTATACACCTGAACACACACACAAATAGCAAAGATAATGATAGTAACATAGTTATACCAGACTTCTTAAGGGTTATAGTCAAAGTTATTTCTATAGATACATGAAAATAACTATTTTTTCTTTTGTGCATTTGTCTGCAAAATGTTTCACCTCTATATATGGCCCATCACTGGTGGAAATGAAACTCGTGCTACCATCACACATGTTGGGGTCCTGTGGCTGAAGCAAAACATTTCAGGGTGCTGGAGAAGTCAGGATTAAAGCAATTCTTGTTGCACTGTGCCACCGCTTGGTCTATCTAGTGGGCTCTCACCCTTGCTGTTCTTAAAAAGAACACCCAGATGATGTCTATAGTCATCTAGTGTAACTTTTCTTCTTTACTCTGTTCATAATTTTAATTCCATATCCCAACGCCAGGGCCACTGGCAAGAGAAAGACATTATTGTGGATGAGTCAACAAAACATGCAAAGCCCAGGGTGTTATTGTTGGACACAAAGGCCCTCTGTGAGTGGTGGAGCCAGTGCCCCACATCTTGAGGGAGAGAGAGAAGGGTACTCCCTGTGCCCATGCTCTGTGTGACCCTCCTGAATCTGTAAACAACCAAAGCACAACACACAAGTTGTGGGTTTTTGTTTTGTTTATTTTGATTTGGTTTTTTGTTTTGTTTTGTTTTAGCATGCTGGTGCTTTTAGCTCAACAACATGTTTGTTAATGAGCTCTATGCCCTTTTTGTTTTGTTTTTTATAACCTTCTGCATTTGAGATGGTGGTGATGACACACACCTTTAATACCAGCACTTGGGAGGCAAAGACAGGTAGATCTGTGTGAGTTTGAGGCCAGCCTGGTCTACACAGTGAGTTCCAGGACAGCCAAGGCTACATATTGAGACCCTGTCTCAAAAAAACAAAAAATTAAAAGCTCCAATATGGTGACACACACCTTTAATCCTAGCACTCTGGAAGCAGAGGCAGGCGGTTCTGTGAGTTCAAGGCCAAACTGTCTACAGATCAAGTTCTAGGACAGCCAGGGCTACACAGAGAAACCCTATCTTGAAAACAAAATTTTTTAAACAAACAAAACCAAACAAGAAACATGTGCATTTTAATGGACTCCACCCACTGTTTTGAACTGGGTGTCATTTTTTAATGTGGATTGATGTCTGTGTCTGGATGCTATAACAGTCAGAAATGGCAAATTCATGGTGTAATAACAAATAGACCTGAATGGCACAAGACTGTTGTCCATTTGCAAACCTCATGGCCTCTGAGGATAGCAGGTCTGGAACGTCCACAGTCATCTTAGTAGATGGAGAGACCCCTGGAGGCCCTGGGAGTCCAGCAGGAGATGTCACTTCCTTAAGACCCCCTAGTCTGGAATAACCAAACAACAACACTCAAAAGCAGGGGTCCACAGAAAAGGACTCCACGCCCATGTTTTCTTTCCCAGCAGATATCCTAGTGCCTTCACCCTGCAGAGTCTCACAGGGTGGGCCTCAACTGTACACAAGCAGGCAGGAGGACAAGCTGGAAGTGTCCAGCATGAAGAACCAAGCCCAAGACACATGAGACGTGGCCTCTAGTGTAGGGGTACCAGCAGAAAGAAAGCAGGGAAGGAGAGTGGTCTGTTATCCAGCCTAGGCCTTGACAGGTGCAGCATGCAGAGAACTCACCTTACCACTGGGCCAGGGAACAGTGTCTCAGGAGAGCCTCGCATCAAAGCCCTCAGAAGCCTAAGCACTAATTATGGGCAAGACTCTTGTACTGGCTGGTTTCGTGTGTCAACTTGACACAAGCTAGAGTCACCAGAGAGGAAGGAACCTCAGCTGAGGAAATGCCTCCATGAGATCCGGCTGTAAGGCATTTTCTCAATTAGTGAGGGAGGGCCCAGCCCATGGCAGGTGATGTTGGGAATTCAGCTCAGGACCTCTGCAACAGCAGTATCTTAGTTAGGGTTTTCATTACTGTGAAGAGACACCATGACCACAGCAACTCTTACAAAGGAAAACATTTGATTGGGCTGACATACATTTTCAGAGGTTTAGTCCATTGTCATCATGGTGGGACATGACAGCATGCAGGAAGACATGGTGCCAGCTACATCTTGATCCTAAAGGCAACAGGAAGCGAACTGAGAACTGGGTGTGGCTTGAGCATACATGAGACCCCAAAGCCTGCCTCTACAATGACACACTTCCTTCAACAAGGCCACGCCCACTTCAACAAAGCCACACCTCCTAGTAGTGCCTCTCTCTTTGGGGGCCATTTTCTTTTAACTATCACAAGCAGTGTATGGTTTTAATTGCTAAATCATCTCTCTGGTCTTGCTAGGTTTTGTTTGTTTGTTTGTTTGTGTTTTATCTAATGATAATATTTCAAATAGGTTGGCTGTGCTCTCACTATGTAACTAAGAGTGACCTTGAACTCTTGATCCTCTTGTCGACACTTCCAGAATGCTAGGTTTACATGTGCAACCTCTCAGGGTCAAATGTCACTGTAGGTGTCCCACTGGGGATTGACTCAGATGAATGAGGTGCTGTGAGGCTCTCACTAACCAGACTGAGCTTTATTCCTCTTGCGTGTGTGTATGCATATATGATGTGTATGTATGTCCATGCATGTGTGTGTATGTGTACGAATGTGTGACGTGTATGTATGTATGCATACATGTGTGCTCGAGTGTGTGTGTGTGGGGTGGACAATGGGACCCAGGCCCTCATGCATGACTAGGCAAGCATTCTAACCCCTCAACTGCAGGCATCTCCTGAGTTTCTTCATGTCCTCATTCCAAAACAGTGCTCTCAGGAAGAACTCAGAAATGAATAAGTCACTAGGATATTCCTGAGCAATAGGTGTGGTTCTGGGGTACACCACAGTCAGGGACCCCAGTAAGATGGCAAAGCAGCTAGAAAGAAACCACCACATAGAAGCCAAAGATGAGTGAAAGGCCCAGGTCAACCTTGCTCAGGGTCTGGTGTGGAGGCGGTGAGTGAGCCACTCTGTTTTCTGAAGGGCCTGAGTCATTGTTTAGATGGAGCAGCTTTTCATTAAACTCCTCTCACTCCCTCTCAAGGCCACTGTCAAGCTTTATTGGATTTTGAAATGAAGCAGATGGGGCTGTGAGTGGCGGGGGTGGGGACCTGTCTTTCTTATCTTTTCCTGCCCTGTCTGCTCGCAGTTGAACCAGAGGCCAGAGCCCAAGTTAAGCTGCTGAGATGCTGATGGTGGCTTTGGGGTGAATTTGGGTTACACACACAGATGTGCCTGCAGATGTTTTGGCTGTCCCGATAGGAAAGAAAGTGATCAGAGGTACAACCTCATTCACCTTAGCCTGTCCTGGCTGTGGCCTGTCTCATGGTCTTTCCCATGTGGCTCTTTTGATGGGCTTCATTCAGCATAGGATGTACTTGTTAGCAAACATTTTGTTTGTTGTGATTTGGGGACTGAGGTGGTTTGAATAAGAATGACTCAGCCACCATAGGCTCATATACATATAAATGCTTAGTCACCAGGAGTGGCACCATTTGAAAGGATTATAAGGGCTGGGAGATGTGGCCTCCTTGGAGTGGGTGAGGCCTTGTTGCAGGAAGTATGTCACTGGAGGTGGGCTTTGGGGTTTCAAAAGTCCATGTCAGGAACAGTCTCTCTGTCTCTCTGCCTATGGATCAGGATGTAGCTCTCAGCTACTGCTCCAGCTCCTGCCTGTATGCCACCATGCCAACAGGATGATAATGGGCTAACCTCTGAAACTGTGAGCAAGCCCCCACCTAAATACTTCCTTTTATCAGAGTTACCTTGATCATGGTGTCTCTTCATAGCCATAGAGCAGTGACCGAGATGGGGACTTGTTTTGGCTTTGCTTTTTATTTTTTCTGAATGTGAACTTTATGCCATGCCAATGCTGGGTCAGTTTGGGTGTGATGTGTTCCCTGATCAAAGTCTCACGTATTGAAAGATTGGCACCTAGCTATGGTGCTTTTTTAGAAGCTTCTGGAAAGTTTAGGAGGCAGAATCTACTTGGAAGAAAATTACTTGGAGAAAGTAGGACACTGGGGATGGATTTTTGAGAATGTATTTGAAGGCAGGGTTCAAACGAGTCCACCAGACCCAAGATAAATGATAGATGGGTATTTATTAGGGAAGCACTTACACAGATAAGGGTAAATAACCCCTGGGGTCTTCCTGCTCCAGGAGATGCAGTCCCTGCCCTTCTGATGCTCTCTGCAACCCAAGAGAGTGCGAACCAGCTCCTCCTCTACCTTATAATGGTCATGTCTGTACCTGAAACCACACCCAAAGGGTGTGGCCACCACTACTGGCCAGGCAAAATGCCACTACATATGTTATCCTTGGCCCTTTCAGGCTGTGCCCTCTGCTTCCTGTTCACCAAGCAGTGAGGAACAGTTTCTGGGCACACACTCCTGCAGCTAAATGATCTTACTCAAGTCCGTGGAGCCACAGCACCACGAACAGAACCCTCTGAAGCTGTGAGCCCAAATGAACCCTTCCTCCCTTCAGTTGTCTGTCAAGCACTTTGTTCATAGTGCCAGGAAAATAGCATAACACAGCAACAGTGGTTCAATTACGACTGCATACATCTTGATTTGATGGACAGTCCTGTACACTATGGGATATTTAGCATTATAGCAGTGTCTCTGACCTCTGCAGCACCCCTGTGACACTGGTTACCCGTTTAAACACTAGTTCCTGATTCCTCTGTCTCATTCAGAGTTGTCTTAGTTAGGGTTTTTATTGCTGTGACAAAAATACCACAAAGCAAATTGGTGAGGAAAGGGTTTATTAGGCTCACACTTCCACATCGCTGTTCATCACTGAAGGAAGTCAGGACAGGAGCTCAAGCAGGGCAGGATCCTGGAGGCAGGAGCTGATGCAGAGGCCATGGAGGGTGCTGCTAGCTGGTTTGCTTCCCTTGGCTTGTTCAGCCTGCTTTATTATAGAACCCAGGGTCACCAGCATGGGCTCACAACTGCCTATTACTCCAACTCCAGGAGATATGATGTTCTCTGCTGGCCTCTGAGGGCAACTGTACTCACATGTACAATCCACATATATGCATAATTTGAAATAAACCTTTTTAAATACTGACTAAATTGAAAAAATCTGAAGAGTTACCAATAGACTCCAAGTACTATGACCTCTAGCATAGCTTACTTCAGAGGTATCTAACCTTATGAAATTTCAGCGCAATGTTCTCAGCACTAGAGCTCAAAGCATATGTGCAAAAAACAAAATCTTGTAACATTTTTGGCAAATTTATGAGTTCTGCGTTGCATTCATAGCTACCATGGTGGGCATTCAATCCACAGGCTGATTGTTGGACATAACAGGTTTCCAAGAAGATGGAAGGGAGGCAAGAATGTATCTACAGATGCCCATGAATGGGAGGCTGGAGCTGCAGGAAGCCACATCTAAAGCAGCATTCCAGAGCTGGCATCAGGCCAAGGACACCAATCAGGGTGAGTTGCTGTTCCTTGACTATTCAAGGCAAGCCAGCCTGGGTGAATGGAAACACACACACACACACACACACACACACACACACACACACACTCGAAGTCTGGGTGAATGGAATCATCTCTCTCTCTCTCTCTCTCTCTCTCTCTCTCTCTCTCTCTCTCTCACACACACACACACACACACACACACACACCACACCACACCTCCAAGCCCAGGGGGGTTCTCTCTACTGCCCCAGCTGTCAGTGCCACTATTCCCAGGTGGAAGGAATTGACATTAGCTGTCAGAACTGCAACCTCCGCTGAGCCCAGCCATGAGCTGTGAGAACCATCTAGCAGGCTGATGCTTCAGAAATTTCCATGCACAGTGAGACATAAACTACTGGGGCAGCTAATGCCCAGGGCTCTCCCAGGGCAGTGATGGATATGAAATTCTTCATGATGGTACAATGTTTCATCTATTGTTTTAGGCCACAGATAGTTTCTTCTACAGACAGAGATGAAATAGAAGCCAATCCCCTGGAGGCAAAACCTCCTACCTGACTCCTAAATACACCAGGGACTTTGTCACTGAGACTACACTGTGAGACTAGAAGTTGATCTTTCAAGGCACACAACGTAGTTTGAATTCAGCTGTGTCACACTGCCTGGATGGTATCTGACTCCTAATTATCTTTTTGGCTTTTTCATGCATATGTTGTTTAAATTTAATTTGACAGGATCTCCCAATAACCCAAGCCAACCTCAAACTTCCTATGTAGCCTAGAATGACTTTGAACTTCTGTTCCTCCTGCCTCCGACTGCTGAGTGCTAGACTTACACATCAGCAGTGCTGGGGATCGAACTTGGGGCTCCATGAAAGCTGGATGAACACTCTAAATTCCTAACCTTTGCCTTTTAATGTTTAATTTTAAAATTAGACCTTACTGTTTTTTTAGAGCAATTCTAAGTCATCAGCAGAATTGTGCAGCAATTGCAGAGACCTCAAAGGCCTCCAACTGTATATAGCCATCCTTGTCCACTGTTCCCAGCCTGAATACAGAAGTACATTCATTACTTTTCATATGACACTGTCAGCCAAGGCCCATGGTTCATACTGGGGGTTACTCTTTGTGGTATGTGCTATGGGTTTGGACAAATGTGTAACGACATGTATACTAGCCTGGGTTTTCTTTTCCATTTGCTGTAACAAAACACCTGCCAAAGAGACTTAAGGAAGGGAGGATTTATCCTGACTCACAGTGTGAGGTAGAGTCCATCTAAGTGGGGACATCATAGGAGCAGATACATGACACCTTGTCACATTGCTTCTGTAGTTAGGACGCATGATGGCCAGCCAGCGTGGCTTAATCAACAAGCCCCAGGCCCTAGGAAGGAACTCTGAACTCAAAACCCAAGGTGAACTCAAAATTCAAAAACCTAAGAAATGACACCCATTTGACATCTGACCTCCACACACATGTGAACATGCCACACATATATACACACATGCAAAATAAATAAATGCTGTCAAGTTAACAAGGAATATCAATCAGCAGAACACGTACCACCATCCTAGGGCAGCCTGGAACAAACAGTTTCACAGCCTAAAACCGCCACGCTCAGCCTCTTCGCAGCATTTTTTGAGACAGGGTCTAATTATGTAGCCCAGGCTGGCCTTGAACTTGCTATCCTCGTACTTCTACCTCCCAAGTGCTTGGGGTTAAAGGCTCATGCCACTCTATCCAGCTTAGGTCTTTTTACACTGCCCAAGTCCAACACTATATAGCTGAAACCCTCCCAGGTCAGCGAATGTTTTTTTGTTTTTTGTTTTTTTTTTACATTTTCCCATCTTTTTTTCCTTTTTGTTTTTAATTTAAATTAAACAAGCTTCTTTTATATGTCAATCTCAGTTCCCTCTCCCTTCCCTCCTCCCCTGCCCCCCCATCAACCGCCTATCCCAACCCCATTTTCTGTTCCCCAGGGAGGGTGAGGCCTTCCATGGGGGATCTTCAAAGTCTGTCATCGTTTGGAGCAGGGCCTAGACCCTCCCTAGTGTGTCTAGGCTGAGAGAGTAACCCTCTGTGTGGAGAGGGTTCCCAAAGTCCATTTGTGTACTAGGGGTAAATACTGATCCACTACCAGAGGCCCCAGAGATTGTCCACCCTCCAAACTGACCTCCTCCTTCAGGGGGTCTGCAACAGTCCTATGCTGGTTTCCCAGCTATCAGTCTGGGGTCCATGAGCAACCCCTTGTTCAGGTCAGCTTTTTCAATGGGTTTCTCCAGTCTGCTCTTGACCTCTTTGCTCATCACTCCTCCCTCTCTGCAACTGGATTCCAGAGTTCAGCTCAGTGTTTAGCTGTGGGTGTCTGCTTCTGCTTCCATCAGCTACTGGATGAAGGCCTAGGGTAGCATATAAGGTAGTCATCAATCTCATTATCAGAGAAGGGCATTTAAGGTAGCCTCTCAACTATTGCTTAGATTGTTAGTTGGGGTCAAACTTGTAGATCTCTGGACATTTCCCTAGTGCCAGATTTCTCTTTAAACCTATAATGGCTCCCTCTATGATGGTATCTCTTTTCTTGCTCTCCTCTATTCTTGCCCTGACTCAAACTTCCTGTTCCCAAATGTCCTCCTCTCCCCTCCTCTTCTCCCCTTCACTTTCTTCTAACTCCCTCTCCCCTCCCCCCATGTCATTGAATTTTTTTAAAGAAGAATAAAGGTTAATAGGTCACCAACAAGTAATCATGCTGAGCAGCCAGGGGCCTGTGTCACTATTGTTTTCACTGGACTTTGGAGACAAGTTCATGTTTGTTGAAGGATAGCTAGATGAACTTCCTGCTTCTCTAGGAGAAAAAAAAAACCAAAACCTATGTAATTACAGTCATTGCTCATTCGTGGGAAAGGAGGTTCTACCTACAACAGTAGCCCAGGCCTATAGTACTAACACAGGAAAGGGGGATACAGGAATATCAAGAGTTCAAGAGCATCCTTGGCTACATCGTAAGTTCCAGGTCAGCCTAGGATACGTGAGACCCTGTTTTTAAAAAGCAGAAAGCAAAAGCTTTTTGCCTGAATAGAGAATAGCTTGTAAAACAATGCAGCCACATACAAATGACAACCTTCAGGTCATGAGACTAAATGCAGGCCTGTAGGTGTTAAGACATTTTAGAATTCTGGTGACTTCTTCCCAAGAGAAGGAACTTTGCAAAGGACAGCACCTGCTGAAGTGAGAAGATTTCTGCTCCTCTGTGGTAAGTTTTGATTTGAACACCTCTGAGCACCACCCAAATGAGTGGCTTGTCCCCAGGCTGAGATATTCAGTGTCAAGGTAAAACCAAATATTGGGCGGTATGGTGACTCATCCACCCAAGATCGGCCTCCCCGCTCTGCAGTGATCCTGACAAGGGGAAGCCAGCATCAGTGGGACCCTAAAAAAAATAGGAGAGGGAAGGTTCCATAAATGTCACACAGGGAAGGAACCTTAGCTAACTTCAGCCAATTATCAATGAGATGTAAATTAGGGAAATTAAGCCCCAGATCACTTCATAAATCAGGCTATTTACATAGGAGCTCATGAGTAGATCACGTTTCTCTTTTTTCTTTCAGTTTTCCTTTTTCTTTTTCCTTTCTGTTTTTGGTTTTTCAAGACAATGTTTCCCTGTGTAGCCCTGGCTGTCCTGGAGTTCACTCTGTAGATCAGGCTGGCCTCTACCTTGGGGATCAACCTGTCTCTGCTTCCCAAATGCTGGGATTAAAGGCCTGGGCCACCACACCCAGATGAGTAGGTCCTATTTCAACTGCATCAGAGGAAAGGGATTGGCACTGGAGAATCTGACCTTTGACCCCCTTGAGCAGTGCCCAGTGTGTGCAGGTGAGGCATGCATCCTCACCCACTGGGATCTCTCCAGCTAGCTTTGAGGGAGAATGTCAGGCATCTCATCACAGCACCAGCTAGCAATTAGGCAGATCGAATGCTCGGAATGCTCGCTAGATTGTCGACACACATCCTAAATGTGGGTCTCTGAACGCAAAAAGAGAAAACAGAGGAAAGCAGGTTTTGAAAGCTGTCGTCTGTCTCAGAGAAGATGCCTTCTGAGAAGTGCTTTCAGGAAATGTTCAGAGAGAAAGACTGCTTGTTCATGATTGGAATTGGCAAGTGAGATGGCTTCTTCGAAGCTTCTGAGCTCTTCCCCGGTGTTTCCTGGTATTGAGCTGCTCACAAGGCCCTCCGTAATAAAGTGATACAATTGTCATTGTTTATTATTATGTTAGTCACTCGTACTGTTAATGCTACATTCATCATTAAAAATTTAAATTTTATCCAAGCTTGTCAAAAAAACAGCCACTACCCATGTTGTGTGTGACATGGTTATGTGTAAATCTGGTCAATAATATAGTAGCAAGAATACCATGTGTGGGGGATGGAGAGATGGCTCAGAGGTTAAGAGCAATGACTGCTCTTCCAGGGGTCCTGAGTTCAATTCCCAGCAACCACATGGTGGCTCACAACCATCCGTTATGAGATCTGGTACCCTCTTCTGGTGTGCAGATGTACATGGAAGCAGAATGTTATATACATAATAAATAAATAAAATCTTTTTAAAAATGCCATGTATGCCCAAGCATGATGGTGCACACCTGTAATCCCAATACTCAGGAGACTGCAGCAGGAGGATTGCCAATTGGAAGTCAGACGTGGCTATTGTGAGAGTATGTCTTAGAAAAAAAACAATATTGAGCTCAAAGCCGGGGATGGAATGTTTTCTGTGCCATGTGGCTGGCCTGATGCAGTCACAGGGTCTGGACAGGTAGAACAGGGAGACCCAAGCCTCTGATGAGGAGACATCATGACAGAAGCAGAGACTGGACTGGTGCCATTCTGGCTAGAGGCCACACGCCTTGAAGTCAGGCAGTCCCAAAGCCACAAGCAGAGTGTCCTCTAGACCTGTCAGGAGGAGGCTCACGTGACCCATTGTAGCCTTCCAGGGCTGTAAGATAAGGCATGCTCTCTACTGTAAAAATATATGCTTATCGAAGTCTGTTAGAGCATCTGCCTTTTCAGGCTTGATCACCTGTCATCCAACAGTCCAGCTGAGTAAGGGTGGGTCAAGAAGTGTCCACGTGCTGGGCATGGTGGCATGTTCCTGCAATCCCAGCACTTGGGAGACAGGAGCAGGAGAATGAAGAGTTTGTGGTCAGCCTGGTCTCTGTTGGCTTTACTCAGAACACTGAGGGTTAAGGTGCAGTACAGGGTGCCCTCAGCTGACTCCAGACACTCTCGGAGCCCTGGGTTTCCTCCTCAACACCACACACAAAAATAAAGAGGAGCCAGGTGTATTAGTGACTTGTCTTGCTGTTGTGACGAAACACCTTACAAGAAGCAAACATGAAGGGAAGACTGGCTCTGTGCCATTGGAGTGTTTACAGCTCTTCGTGGACACAGACAGCATAGAGGCAAACGCATGAGGCAGCTCATCCTACTCAGAAGCGGAGAGGGAGGAATGCACATGCTACCAGTTCTTCTCACTTCAACATGCCAGCTCTCTTTGTCACCAGTCTGTGGTCTGTGATCAATTGCTCAGGCCATTTGTCACACCTATGAGCTTGAACATCTTCTAACCTTGAATGCTTAGAAAAAAAATAACTATTACATTGACGTGTGTGTGTGTGTGTGTGTGTGTGTGTGTGTGTGTGTGTGCGTGTGTGTGTGCATGTGTGTGTACAGCTGCTAAAGTTCATGCTTGGAGGTCAGAGGACAACCTATGGGCAGCATTTCCCTCCTTCCACTATATGGGTCCTGCGTATAGAACTCAGGTAGTGAGGCTTAGCATGAAACAACTTTACCCACTGAGCCAACCAACCTCCAACTTTACTGCCCAAGCAAAATGGTTGAGCCCTGAACCTTGAGAAGAGTTCCCCTTGTCACTGTCCCCCAAGGTGACATTCTTTGGTTAACCTATAGTCTATTTCCTGTCACTTTGGGCACGTACCCATATACTGAGCCAACTCACCCTACATACCGAACTCTTCCATCAGCCGAGTGAGAGGGACCCTAATGTAACCACAGGCACGTGCAAGGAGCCGGGATGTCATGAATCTCTCTCTGATGGGTAGGAAGGGGATCCGAGAGGTGTCATATGCAAGCGCTTGTGCCCTCTGCTGCTGCTCAGCACCCAGCTCAGACGAGCCACCTGCATCTGTCAATAAGACTGTACCTCAGCCTGCCTAGCCTCGTGACCTGGTTAATGAAGGGTGGGTTTGAGGTCATTTGCTATTCCACAGTCAGGCACTCGGTTGTCACCAGCCCTCTACAGAATGCCAGTGGTTTCTCAAAAGATACATGTCCCCTGCTGCTGGTGGCACAGTCTTGCTGTGAGACTTCAAGGGCCGGTACTCACACAGTGATTTTCACGCTGGGACACAGTACAAGAGCTACACAACACCTCCGTCGTGGTGGCTATCTGTAGCGTCACAGGCTCTGTGACGCTGGCAACATAAGACTGAACAGCTGCTGAAACTCAGCTGGGACCCGCCTCAGAGTCCTTTCTTGCTGGAGACCTGCTTACCGCTGGCAGCCTTTTATGTCGGTGGGGTATTGGTCAAAACAATATCTATCCCAGCTTCGGAATATGCTATCTGCAGCTCCAAAAAGAACTCCTACGCGTGTTCTCCCTTTATCACTTGGGGGATATAAATTGTGTGTTCTGTATCCAAAATTCTTGAGACCAGAGGATTTCGATTTCAGGTTCTTCTGGATTTGGGAGTATTTGTACAGGCATAAGAAGATGTCTTAGGGATGGGAGCCAAGCTGAAACTCAAAATTCATTCACATTTTATATACACTGTATTCATAGAGCTTGGACACATTTATACTGTATTTTTTAAAATACTTTTATACATTGAAGTTTTATTTTGAGAGACTGGGGAGATGAATCAGTAAGTAGGAATGCTTTCTCTGCAAACACGAGGACTTGAGTTTGAATTACCAGCACTGACATAAAAAGTCTGGCATGGTTGGGTGTGCCTGTACCCCAGCATTGCATGGCACAGATGGGGGGGTCCCAAGAGCTCAATGGCCAGGCAGTCTAGTCAAAGCAGCAGCAAGCTCTGGTTCAGTGGGAGAACTTATCTCAAGACAGCAAGGTGGAAAGTGACATATAACAGCCTTCTCTAGCCTCAGCACATTTGTCCACACACATGTGCATGAGTAACACACACACACACACACACACACACACACACACACACACACACACACACGTTTCACCTTTCACTTGTAATATCATGTCAACACTCAAAATGCTAGGCACTTTTTTGGGATTAGGGATGGTCTATAAGATACAGTAATATCACTGTCTTTGGAGTACGTGCCCAAAGACCCCTAAAATTACTACTGGTTTGGCAAGCCACCCCTCCATCTCTATCTGTCTGTGTGTGTGTGTGTGTGTGTGTGTGTGTGTGTGTGTGTGTGTGTGTCTTCATGTGTGAGCATGCACATGCATGCTCACATAGGTCCATACATACATACATGTGTATGGAAGCCAGAGGTTGACATTGGGGATCTCCTTTTATCACTCTTCACCTTATTTTTTGAGGCAGGGTCTCTCACTGAACCTGGAGCTCACTGATTCAGCAAGACTAACTGGCCAGCAAATCTCAGGGATCCTTCTACCTCTCCCTCCCCAAGGTTGGAACCACAGGTGCACACTGCAGCATCTGCCTTTGTACATGAGTACTGAGATCCAAACTCAGGTCCTCATGCTTGCATGTCAATCACCAGTGAGCTCCGTCAATTCATTCCCCCTTCAACTGTAATTTGTGTGACTTACCAACACTTTAAAAATGGGCTTTTTGCTCATCTGACACATTTTTTGGTTTTGTTGTTGTTTTGTTGAGACCGAGTCTTGCTTGGTGACCCTGACAAACCTGGTACTCATTATGTAGCCCAGACTGACCTTGAACAAGTGTTCCTCCTGTCTCAATGTCCTGAGTGTTGGATTACAGGCATGTGCACCATGCCCACCTTCATCTGCTGTATTTAGCATGATGTCATTGAATAGTGGACCCTAGTGATCCCTCTGTATCAGGCTCAAACAGGAAACAGAAGCCACAAAGTAATCTGACGCTTAAAACTTTAATTAAAAAGAATCTTTGGGCTAGAGAGCTGACTCGGTTCTTAAAGTACTTGCCATGCAGGCTTGGAGACCTGAGCTCAGATCCCTAGCACCAATATAAAAGGCAAGTGTGGTAGTGCACTCAGGAACCTCAGCACTTAGCAGGAGGCAGAAAAGATAGGTGAATCCTTGAAGCTCATTGGTCAGCCTGTCCAGCCAATTGGTGACCTCCAGTTACAGTGAGAGAACCTGTCTCCAAAAGCAAGGTGTAAAAGCAATTGAGGAAGACTTAGTATCTCTGCACACACAATTATACAGGTGCTTATGCATGCATGCATGCATGCACACAGGTGCACACACACACACACACACACACACACACACACACACACACACACACAAACTTGTACACAACACACAGAGTCTTTACAGCTGGGGATATAGCTCAGTTGGTAGATGCTTGTTTAGCACACACAAGGCCCCAGGCTCAGTTTTTGCCAACATTGTTGTTTAGCTCAAGCCTGTAATCATAGCACTTGGAAGATGGAGGCAAGATGACCAGATGTTCAAGGTCATTCTCGGGAGCCTGACTATATTAAGGCAGAGTGAAGCCTGGCTGGGCAGCCTTTGGGCAGAAAAAATCCCAAGAAACAGGGCTCCAGGCAAGCCAAAGCAGGTGGTTGAGTGTATCCCAGAAGCTACCGGCTGAGAAGCTGGATTCCCAGCACTGCCAAGCCCAGTGCAAATATCCTCATTGGGAAAGCCACAGCAAGGCAGACGCCAGGCACTGGGTATGCAGCCAGGGCCTAGAGCACCTTTGGCATCCTATAAGAAAAACTGAAAGCCAACCACACCAGAAACAGCAGGGAAATCCTCATCCTTCTGTGTGTTCACTCCAGGGCAATGCTTGACAAAGCTTAACCACAGACTCACCACTAAGATAAACCACTTCCTGGGCCCAGCTCCTTTAGCACTGAGCAAGTGATGATGAAGGGCTTGGAGATGAAGGGCAGTAAACTGGCCAGGCACAGAGGCTTACACTGGTAATCCCAGAACTTGGAAAGCAGAGACAGGAGAATTACTGTAAATTTGAGGTCAGCCTCATCTACATTGCTAATTCTAAGCCAGTCAGGATTACGGGGTAAGACTAAAACTAAAATAATAATAATAGGAAAAAAAAACCCTTTGGGGCTGGAAAGATGGCTCAGAGGTTAAGAGCACTGACTGCTCTTCCAGAGGTCCTGAGTTCAATTCCCAGCAACCACATGGTGGCTCACAACCATCCGTTATGAGAAATGGTGCCCTCTTCTGGTGTGCAGATATACATGGAAGCAGAATGTTGTATACATAATAAATAAATAAATAAAATCTTTAAAAAAAAAACCTTCTACTGTAGCCAGCCCCTATTGCTTAGACACCTCTTTCAGATGACTTTAGGGTTTAGTTAAAATAGATAGATAGGATGTGACATAAGCAGATTGTTATATCTTCTTATATTTTACCTTTATGATTGTTAATTTTTGATACTTTAAACTGTAAAGTTTTAATCCTCTTTTAGACTAAAAGGGGAATTGTAGGGGAAGCTGTAGCCACACCTACTTAGGGGCTGGCTACAGATGTGCCTGACCACGCCCTCTCAAGCATGCCAGGGCGTGGTCAGGGGATCTAGGGTGACTGCATTTTCGCTTTCGGTTTCTCTCTTTGGGGCTTGCGTACAGACTGCTGCCATGTCGGCTGGCTAGGTCGCTCTGTAAGTAAGGCTTTTCCCTATTAAATACCCTTATATTTCTACCTGACTCTGTATTGGTAATTTCCCACCATATTCTACAAACTAGATTTCAACACAGGCTGGAAAATTTAGCACTGTCAGGACTGTAAACATTTGGCAACTTCTTTCCAGGGAGGGAGAGAATGGAATAAATTCACAACATGTATCTGAAACTACTAATCTCTTCCAGCAAAGACAGTGCCCCTGGCTTGGTAGGCACTGGAGCTGCTACTCCGCTGAGCCTGCCACAGTTCAGTGTCATCCTAGACACTGGCTTTGTGAGCCAGAGAGGTGCTTAATTGGAGCTATGAAAGGAATCTCACTCCTGCCTCCTCCACATCCCTGAGGGGAGCATCGCTCTCCTCAGCTCTCCCATTTGCTTAGTATGCTGCCATAGTGTGGAGAAGAGTAGGGGCTTCCCAGCTGCTATAGTTTCACTCCACAAGCCAACACTTTGTGTGTGTGTGTGTGTGTGTGTGTGTGTGTGTGTGTGTGTGTGTGTGTGTTTATCGGGGATGGGGCAGGGATACTCAATTCTTGAGTATATCAATCTCAATTTTTCACACGGGACCCATGGAAATCATGGCTGTGTGGGGCTTATGGTCCCAAGGGACTCCTGCCAGCCATCCATGGGACAGGACTCCATGTCTATCTAATGAGTCAGAGCCTCTTTGTAGATGAAGACAAAAGAAGGCCCATACTAAATGAAGACCATAGCATATACCCTTTAATAAAGCAGGTACTAATTATCCTTTGCTTATTTACTTATTCCTCTGTTTTTTTTTTTTTTTTTTAAGATATGGGCTCATGTAGTCAGGTTGGCCTTGAACTCAATATAGAGCCCAATATAACCATGAACTTTTGATCTTCCTGACTCTCGCTCCCAGGAACTAGACATGAGTCACCAGGCCTGGCTTCCTTGTATTTTTTTTTAAGACTTAGCATAGAAACACATTTCTCAAAAAATCAGAAGCTGCAGTCTAAATGGGCTGAGGTTCACCAGCACCATGGCTTGGATCCCCTGGAAATAAACACAGGTTGCAATAAACCAGGTAATATAATCTTGTGCATATACAGCAAAAGGCCACATCTGGCCTCTATTGTTCTGG
This sequence comes from Cricetulus griseus, assembly GCF_003668045.3. NCBI lineage: Eukaryota > Metazoa > Chordata > Mammalia > Rodentia > Cricetidae > Cricetulus > Cricetulus griseus. The sequence continues at coordinate 117,263,380 of NC_048600.1, forward strand.
ATCTTATCAATTCCCATGACCATCAGTGGTCTCTAAGAACATGTCCCAGAGCTGGAGAAATGGCTCAGTAGTTAAGACTGTGTGCTTTGCACATTCCAGATGGTTCACAATTGCCTGTAACTCCAGCTCCAGAGGGATTCCATTCCTCTGACCTCTGCAGGCACCTGCAGTCCCACACCCCAACACAGACACACATATATAATTTATAATTTAAAATAATAAAAAGAAATCCAGCATCCCATGTCCCTCATGCTGGCACCTCCCAATTATATCTTGCAAGTCCTTTGGGACATGTTCCCTTTTATTCCTCATTAGGTCACCATACCAGACTAAGTTATACTGTGACTTAAATCCTAACTTAATCCTTGTTTTTATTTAGATTGTATTTATGCCAGGAGAGAGCATAGGGGACAGACGTTCTGCTGGAGCTACATGTTAGCCTAGAGAAGGCTGCATTTTCTTCCAAAAGGGCTGTAGGCTCGGAGCTGTCCAAGGAATCTGGAAATCCCAAGCATTTCAGAAGCATTGCCTACAATGACTTCCTTTCCCAAAAAGGGTTCTGACCTTGCCATTGCACAGCTGCCTTGCTGGAAAGCCCAGCCTCTCGTGCTATTCAGATGACCTGAGCAAACTCCACTGAGTTTGGAGCATCTCAATGTTCCAAACACCTGACACGCCACACCAAAAATATCACATACCTTGCCAAGTGACATTAACAACTGCCTGCTGCCTGCGCTGGTTGTACTCAAATGACCACTGGTGACAGGGTCCTCACTTGCGCTAACACCCTGCTTACCCTCTATTCTCTTGGACCATTCCTAACACCAATTGCCCTGGGTTGAGGGGTCAGAAGCAGCAAAGAGTCTGTTTACTAGAATATTCTATCAACACCTGCCCAAGTCAGAGCTAGGAAAAGCTGAACCTCCATTCACCATGAAACAGCCTGGCAAAACTCGGCTTCCTCTGAAGTTAACATGATCTATAATGAGTGCCATGAGGGCCCAGCCCATAGTGGGTGATGCCATCTCTGGGCTGCTGATCCTGGGTTCTATAAGAAAGCCTGGCCTTTCTCCCCACACCTCCAACAGTCGTTGAGTGTAGGGCTTCCCAGAACAGGAGAATTTATTTATTTTTGGTTTGTTTGTTTGTTTTGAGGCAGTGTCATGTAGCCTAGGCTAGCCTCAAACTTGCTCAAAAGCCTACGATGGTCTTGAACTTCTAATTTTTATGACTCTACTTCCTGACTGTTGGAATTATAGCTATGTGCTACCATGTCCACTTGAATCAGGGGACTTTTGTAGCTGAGGCTACACCTGGAAGTATATCCTCCCTGAAGAGATCTGGACAGCACATCTCCATGTCACCACACACTGTAATGATTTAACATTTTAATCATCATACTTAAAATGTATGCTATGCAATTGTACATAAAGATTTCTTTTTGCGTGTTGTGCATGTCTGTGTGTGTGGTTTATATGTATCACATACATGCAGGTACTTGTGCAGTCCAGAGAGTATCAGATCCCCTGGATTTGGAGTTACAAGCAGTTATGAGCCACCCAATATGGGTGCTGGGAACCACACCTGGGTCCCCTGCAAGAATGGTAAGTGCTCTAACCACTGACCCAGTTCTCTGGCCTATAATTATACATATTTTACTTTATGCATTTAAAAATGTTCTTCTGGAAAGGGGTTCCATGGTGTAAAACAGGTGAACCACTGTACTGGCTGGTTTTGTGTGCCAACTTGATACAAACTAGAGTCACCAGAGAGGAAGGAGCCTCAGTGAAGGAAATGCCTCCATGAAATCTAGCTGCAAGGCATTTTCTCAACTAGTGATCAATGGGGGAGGGCCCAGCCCATAGTGGGTGATGCCATCTCTGGGCTGCTGATCCTGGGTTCTATAAGAAAGCAGGCTGAACAAGCCACGGGAAGCAAGCCAGTAAGTAGCTACGCACCATGGCCTCTGCATCAGCTCCTGCCCCCAGGATCCTGCCCTGTTTGAGCTCCTGCCCTGACTTCCTTCAGTGATGAACAGCAATGTGGACGTGTAAGCTGAATAAACCCTTTCATCTCCCAACTTGCTTTTTGGTCGTGGTGTTTTGTTGCAGCAACAGAAACCCTAACCAAGACAACCACTCTCTGATACAGATGGCCTTCTTTCTTGAGAAAAATCAGCTTCATCTTTCCCTAGAAGCATTTCCACTCTCCTGTCCTCCATGGTCCTCCAATGTATTCATCACATCCATACAGTCTCAGAACAGAGTTCAAGTTCTGCTTTCATTTTCCAGGGTCCTTTTAGCCCCCAGAATAGAATACACAAGGCAGACACTGTTGTTTACTGAAATCCTTTTTCCTCTTCTTCCAGAACCCACAACCCTCCTACATGTACTGATCTTTCGGTTGGAGATGACCATATAACTAAAGTGATCCCATGCCAGCCTCTGGGACGACCAGTGCCTCCTGCCCTCCTCCAGATGGACCCATAAGTAACAACCCAGTCTCATCCCCACAAAGAACAAGGTCCTAAGAAATGGTAGAACCACAAAAATGGAAAGAGCCTGTTTCCATAGTCTCTCAAGGAGGGAGAACTTATTCACCCCAACCTGGAATGCCTACCTGTACTACTGGAGTCCAGTTAGAGACATTACAGTTAGAGACATTACAGTTAGAATCCTTTTGTTTCAATGCATCGGTTTTGGTGGTGGTGGTGGTGGTGGTGGTGATGGTGGTGGTGGTGGTGTGTGTGTCAGAGAGAGAGACAGAGACAGAGAGAGAGAGAGAGAAGGAGGGAGGGAGGGAAGGAGAGAGAGAGAGAGAACTTTCAGACTATCGACCTGGGTTCTAACCCCATCTTAGACTATTCAATAAAGGACTTGAAGCCAGAAGAAGGTAATCAATTTGTCTAACTGCACACGTGACAGCTAAGATTGGGCCCACAGTTCCTGTTACTCCTGTCAATAAGCTGCCTTCTCTGGTCCTGCATGTATGGGCTTGGGCTGAACCCAAGAAGCCATGAGCTTTCTATTTCAGCAAGAGGGAGGGGCAGAGGGATGAGAGGGGATACATTTTCTTGGCCTGCATTAGTGAGCCATTAGCTACCCACAGTGATCAAATTATCTGGAATGAACACTCAACTCTACATCACATACATTTAAAGGACAGATTCACTCAAGCCTCTTTCTAGCATTCATTACCTCCATTTAGTGTAAGCAAATATGAACTGTCTGTATCAGGGGACTACAGTGTCACTGGGTCCTTGGCAGTTCTCAATCATACTCTGCATTAAGGGCTCATAATGATAAGTTTGAATGTGGAAGAGTGTCACTTTGATGGCTACAGATGACACATATTAATAAAATAAAGTGTAACAAAAGCATTGACCTTGAAAATGATAATGACATAAATACAATTTATCTATCATTCAGTGAGTTCCACTTGTTACTGTATAAGAAACCACACACCACACACACACACACACACACACACACACACACACTTATTAAATTGTCATACTCAACTTTGTCATGCCTACAACCAGCCCCCAAAATCTTGGTGGCTCCTGCAACAAATTTTAATTTTTGTTCACGTTGTATGTACTTCTTTAGGCCTTTTCACTGCAGGATCTGGGCTTCGGGAGCACTGCCTGGCAATATGTCTTTCTAGTAGTGGAAAGGAAGTCAATGATATAGAAACTCGCCATGCCTTAAGTTTCTGTTTGGATCGGTCTGCATCACATAGCTGGTAATGGACAAGGGTGTGTGATTCCCCACTCAGGAAAAAAACAACTACTGGAGACAATAAGAAAATGCCGGCCCTGCAAGATAAATACTAATTGGACACCTCTCCTCTGGAATAATTTGACTAAGTTCCTTGTAGAGACCAGAAATATCCCTTCTACTTGGGGTGACAGGAGAAGGCTTTGGAGAAATGTGAGCTTGGTTTTGAAGGTTAGGTACAGTGTTGATGGGGAGGAGAAAGAGCAAAAGGAACACCAGAGCAGAGGTGGGAGAGATTTAGTTAAGCAGCCTCAGTCACAGAGTTGGTGATTGATAAAAGTGGTGTAGATGGGTGTTCTGATCTAGGGAAAGAGCTGAATGTGAGGCCAAGGAGTTTCAGCGCCCCTGTCTGGAAACTGGTAGACATCTTTGGGCAAGAGACTGCCATGAGAGCAGGGAAACCACTAAGGTCCTACATGTCCAGAACGAAGTAGGAGTCTTGAAGCAGGATGGTGATCATGGGAAGAACAGCAAGGTCAGACCTGGAAATTCAGAACCTGGGGCTTAAGAAATTAGCCTGGCTTCCATCATCTACCCAAAGCTCCCAAAATAATACAGTAATTAAGCCCATATTTAAAAAAAAAAAATGGTGTCACCAGAAAACCCAGCCCAAAGCTTTGCACATTAGTTGAGATTTATGAGTGTTCTGCCTATAAGTATGTTTATGTGTATGTATGTTTGTACGTGCACCAAGGGTATTCGTGGTGCCCTTAAAAATCTGGAAGGTGTTGGATCCCCCGGATCTGTAGTTACAGACAGTTGTGAGCTGCCATGTGGGTGATGGGAATCCTGGCCCTCTGCAAGTGCAGCAAAATTCACTGTGTAGCCCAGGATGATCTTGACCCTCCTGCCCCAGCCTTCCTGAATGCTGGGATTTGAGATATAAGCCAACACACTGAGTTTATACAACCCTGGAGCTTTTTAAACAACAGCTGGGATAGTGGTGCACATCTTTAATCCCAGCATTCTGGAGGCAGAAGCAGGCTGGTGGATCTCTGTGGAGCCCTGGGCCAGCCAGGGCTCCATAGAGAACCTGCCTTGTAAAAGAAAGTAAAAGTCATGCAAATTAAAGCTTCCAGACGAGATCCCACCCCTCTGGCAAGAGGTGCCGACCCCTCTTCCTTGCATTTGAACAGGCTCCAGCTGTCCAAGAGCTCTGAGCTTCGGGGAGGTGAGAAACCTAAACTACAACCACAGCCCACGCCTGAGCAGCTAGAATGAGGACTAATGGCCAATTTCCACATGGAAGCCTGACATCCATCAGGTGGCCATCTCCAGCAAGCACCTTAAAAACTGAGCTCTCCAGCTGTACAAAGGTGTCTCAACGAACCAGATAAAAATAGCTCTGTGAAAATGCCTTGCAGTGTGGTAAGCATCATTAAAACGAACCTATTTAAAATTTTTCTTCTCTAGGGTCAAGGTTGGATAACTAATGGATTTGAACGCTCCTTGATTTAAAAAAAAAAAATTCATGAAAACTCTAAACTGTATTGTGATCAATGTTAATCTGTTCCAAGAGGGTTTGTCAAGGAAATAATAATTCACTTTGGCCATTAACCAAAAAAAAAAAAAAAAAAAAAAAAAAAAAAAAAAAGGTGCGGCCCCTGGGAAAGTGGTCTCTCTCCGGAGGACCCCATTTTGGGGAGACGCCTGCAGGAGGCCTGGGGGTCCAGCGTGTCCCGCCTGGCGAGCCAACGAGGGGGAACTGAAAAGCGGACAAGGACACACATACCGCTTCGCCTCGGCCCGCGGGGACAGAGGGAGGAGACCCCGAACTAGACAAAGGCTGCAGCCCCGGGAGGCCGGGGTGCGCGTGCGCCACGGAGCACGCGCGTGCGCGCGGCGGTCAGTGCGGCGGCCCGAGGCGTGGCGGGACCCGGGAAAGGAAGCGAGGCGAGGAGCGAGCCGGGCGGTGCGGGGAGGGGAGGGCTGCGGATGCTCGCGCGCGCCCCCTGGTGGACGGAGGAGGAGGCGCCCCCTCGCAGGCCTCACTGCCCGCCCCTCCCCTCGAGAGGTTCGCGCTCCCGTGGCTCGCGCCTGCGCCGCCCGCCGCCCTCGGGAACGCGCTCTCTCGGCGGCGCGCGCTCCCAGTCTCCACCACCCACCAGCTCCGGCTCCAGCAGCAGCGCCGCCGCCACCGCCCACCTTCTGCCGCCGCCGCCACAGCCACAGCCACCTTCTCCTCTGCTGTCCTCTTCTGTCCTCGCCTTCTGTCGATCATCAGGTAAGTGCCCCGCTCTGAAATCCCGTCCCCATCTGGCCCTGGGCGCCATCCTCCTGTCGCCCCTTGCCCCAGAGATGGATTTAGGGCGCTGGACATCAGTCAGGCGCAACGACGGGGGGCCTCTCTGCGCCCTCGGCGCTGGGGAGCTGGGAAGGAAACGCGTGCAAGAGATGCACGCACGCGGGTGAATGCGTGTGTCTGTGTGCTGGGGTCCGCACCATCCGTTCCACGCAAACGGGGGGGGGGCGTCTGTGCCATCAGGGTGGGGCGCGGATGGCGGTGACCCAGGGGAGGGGGCTGCTCTGTGCTCTGGATCTCAGCCTTTTGCCGCAATGGGCGTGTGCGTGTGTGTGTGTGTGTGTGTGTGTGTGTGTGTGTGTGTGTGTGTGCGTGCGTGCGTACGTGCGTGTGTGTGTGCGTGTGTGTGTGTGTGTGTGTGTGTGTGTGCGTGTGTATGGGGGTCCAACGATGATCTCCGAAACTGAACCTGAAATCAGATTTCTCTGCTCCCGATTGCCATCAGTCCCAAGGAAGGTGTGGGTGGATTGGGTCCTAGAAAAGATGACTGCCTGCATGCCTCTCCCTGACAGTGATTCTGACGGGGCCTTCACTGGCCCTGATTTTAGGCGGTGTCCCGCCCCCTCCCCTTTTCCTCCTTCAGAAGCCGGCAGGGGACATTTGGGGGCTGGGAGAAATCGGGAGAATGGGGAGGGGTCCAGGCGCTGTCACTTTAGCCGCCCTTCCCCCTGCGCGCGCTTGGTACGGTGACAGGGGCAGCGCCGTGCCCGAAAGAAGGTAGTGCGCGGATTAGAGGCAGGGGTCACCTGGCCTCGCGGTGTCAGCGAGCTTGCCAGCCGCGGTTCCCCGCTCGAGGGCTCCTCGCACAGTCACAGCCAAGCACAGACCTGCGCGAGGGCTGCAGGTGCATTTCAGGGCGGATTCCTTTCTCTGCGTTCTGCGCCGGGCTCCCGGCATGTGCGCTCCCTGCCGGAGGCACGGGCTGGCGCGCAGGGCTCGCCCCTCACTGCGGCAGTGGGTGTGGACCTGGGTGGGCGAGGAGGGGGAAGAGTAGGATGTGTCTCCTCTCGTTGCTACCCCTCCCCCGGTTTTTTCCTCCTCTGAACGCGAGGTGCCATCTTTTCGCGGCAAGTCACGTCTCTGTCGTAGCATGCCAAGTGCTGTGGTCGGGCTTTGGAGGACCCGGCTGGGACTCGCGTTAAGGAGCAAAGGGTGATGAACGTGGACATCTTGGCATTCAGTTTCTGCGTCGTGCGTACCCGGTCGTTCACCTGGGGTCTTCTAAGAGAGCTCGCTGCTTTGTTCGTCGAGGTTGTGTGATTTATAATCTGCGCTCCTAGCCCGTTTTTTTTTTTCCTTTCATTCGACGACAATATTTACCTACGCGCTACGCTCAATTCCATCCTTTTTTTCACTACCCGTTTTAGACCCTTTGTTGGATCTACAGACTTGCTGGGGTCTAGTCACAGCCCCCATGGCATGCATGGAATGGACGTGACCCTGAGCAGCCTTCTCCCCCAGTTCCGCCCAGAGCCAGGGATCCTTAGCTGAACCACACGGGTGGGATTCTAGGTAGACTCTCGTGTGCAGGTGTCCTCAGAGGAACCACATCCCTCCACGCCCAGCGCATCCTGGGGACAACACCCCAACATGTTTCACTGCTAGGGGCGCCAGTTTACCCTTAGGAAGGAGAGATTCGGCAAGCCCGGCTTCCCCACCACCTCCTTTGAGCCCTCTTGCCTCTCCCGGTGGGAGAGTGTAAGAAGAGGGCATGAGATCCCCTGGGATGCTGCGGCCACACCCATCCCTCCCAACCCACCGGGAGAGGGCGGGTTAGTGGTTGCCATGGGAACCATACCCGCCAGAGGAGGAACCTCTGGGCGTTACCCCATCCTTTACTCAGCGGAGAGTCAGAATCCTGGGGTAGTCTGACCGTGCCAGCTTGTCTTATTGGAAGACGTGGGGAAGGAGCTCCTCATCCCTAACACGGGCATCATTCTCTTTGGCACTGGCAACCGTAGCTATCCAGATCGGTGCTTCTGGTGTATTTTTATTATAGGCATACTGAGTGGTATTATTTTGTTAATATTGTTTAAATGGGGAGCTCTCACTTAAAAGCCCACCCTTACAACCTCCCTGGAAACCGTAGAGGGATGGAAAGCGAACAGGTCCCAGCCTCCCCCATCCTGCAGTAAGCAGTTTTCCTAGTTAATTCTACCATTGAATACTGGTGCAGGCGTGCAGTTTTGAGACCGACCGAGCACCTTAAAGGCCGAATCGCCCACGGGGGCCGCCCAGCTTGATCTAGGGGTGGAACGCCCTCTCCCGGTCAGACTGCGGCCTGAGGCTGTGGCGTCATGGCTGGGCCCGCCCGACAGAGATTTCCAGCAGCTGAAGGATGGGTTCAAATATGACCGATCCCTGCTAGGATTCTCGGGGTGCACGCGGAAAAGGGAAGTCTGAAAGGGAGGGTGTCTATTGCAACCAGTTGGGCAAAGGTGTCACAGCCCTGTAAGGGGGCGGGGGAGAACATTTCACCCAGTGAAGAAACAAAGCACAGACCACGCGTCTTCGAACTCGCTCCATTTTGCACTGTGTTGGCAGTCGGGTGAGGTATTGAATTGTTAATAAAAGATCATCAAGGGTTACTGCATGGCCTTCTGCGGAGATAGAGAGGCTCCGTTCCTGGCTCGGCCCTTACTTTAACAAACCAGCTTCACTTCAGAGCTAGAGTTTGTGCTGAAGCCGGGACTGTGGAGCACTGAGCCAACCTGGGCTCATCCGAAAGGGTTCAAGTACCGAACGAGAAAATTTCAACCACCAGCTTCAGCAGGTGGGTGAGCGCTTTTATGTCCCAGAGGCCCTATTCACCCTCTGGCGCTCAGGAACTTGTAATTCCAAGTCTTTTTTCCGGCTGGTTAGCATTGGATGGATGGATGATGGGGAACAGACTAACCATTCCCTCCAGAACTTCTTTGGCTCTGCCGGGCTCTTGAAGAATACCCAAATTTTGCAAGATCCCTGCCCTGCCCCTTCAACTGTCGGTCTCACAGCAGTAAAGGAAGTATGGACGTTGGTAGGTTAATTCTGCGGATACAATTCTGAGATGTCATCTTGTGCTTCATGCTGCTGCTTGTGTCCACCGAGTAAGAACTGCTTCTCTACTTGCCATTTGCAAAGCTTCTCTAAATAAATGGTTATCTAGCTAAGCGTGCCCATCCCTCCCCCCAGCTGCCAGGCTGGCTACAATGCCTGCTGATTTTTCTGCACTGTTTGCCTCGCTGGCAGATGTGTATAGAGTACAGCACTAACCTGGCTTGGCTTCGGGGCTCATCTTTGAATGATCTGAGAGCTTAGCTTGGCTAGGATTTTGTTTTGTTTTGTTGTTGTTATTTGTACCAGTGACAGTCCATGGTGTGTCTCTCTGGCCCTGCACAGCCCCTGTCTACACACTTGCATGGGTGGTGGAAGGGTGTGGTTTTTAAGTGGCTTCTAGTGTCAGGCTCTGTTCCCTAGAGAGGAACAAAGGAAGCAGATAGTGCCCAGGAGTTGCAAGGAGAAAACTTAGTAATGGTTTAATTGAGGTAAAGTCAGGCTTGCTCCCATTGGGAAAATAAGCCCTTGTGCTGAGCAAGCTCTTTGACCCACTCGTCCTTGGAGGGCTAGACAGGGCTCTGATGCCCTTTATGTAGACTGACTTTTCCTTCTCCCTTTGTAACATCAACACATCCAGTTCATTTGTTTAAAATTTTCAGGAATGTTGTTTTATTCCGTCTCCCCTCTGCATGTTGTACATGGCTTTGGTGACTCCCTGGCTTTGTGTGTGAATATGCATTCATTTCCCAGTTGAATATATGAACCTTTCCAACTGTGCCCTCTCTTCCTATTTATTTAGTTAAGATCTTCCTTGATTCCCCTCTTGAAAAGGAATCACTTCAAAGGAGATTGTAAAAGAACTACTCTTACTGACCTAACACAGAACTACACATGTAGTAGGTACCTGGCCCATCATCTTTTAGCAGATAAGTGGATAAAATGGAGGATAGATGGAGGTCGAGAGGGCATCAAAGAGAAAGTGGAGTGGGCAGCAGCATATCCAAGGTCACAGCATCGGGAAGCTTGGGAACAAATCCAATCTATTTTGTCTGTGTGTCCCATTGGTGGCCAGACAGCTACCTGTGCTCTGCTTCAGGTCCCATAGCTTCCGCCAGAGGCTCACCTGCCCCTTGTTGGCGAAAAGGGGAAGAAGAGTGGAGAGGGGGATATCCCACTGCACCAGCCCACCTGTGGGGTGGCCATGGTCCTGTTGCAGGTGACTGGGATGGAGGTGGGGAACCTCTCTCTCTCTGCTCCCTCTGTCCTCACCCTGTTTTCATCAGCACTTCAGAGATCGTCATTTCTCTTCACCCTCAGAAACACCCATCTGACTATTCCACACACAGGAGTTAGGGGTACCCGGCCAGGTCAGGCGAGAAGTCCCTAGCTGATCAATGAATCTTTTCCTGGAAAATCGTGGTCCTCAGATGGTGACTGAGATGTTTGGAAAGTAGTTGGGGGGGTGCTGTTACTGGCATCTTGTGGGTAGAAGCCAGAAGTGCTGCTAAATATTACAGGACAGACCCCAGATGTCACTGGCACTGGCCTGGGGAAGCCCTCTTGTACCTCAGTTGTGTCTATTGCACGTCTTCTAGGAGTGCTGCTGCTGGAGATGACCTCAGATGGGCCTGGCTGCCTCACTTGCAGAATGCTAACTGTTATCATCCCAGACAGAGAAGCTGCAGTCCAGAGAGCTCTCATAGCCAACTAAGGATGCACAGCATGTGACACAGGGATAAGCCCAATGGGGCTTAATAGACCTTTATGGGCTAGCCTGGGAACCTAGTCAGGCTTTCCAACCACCCAGTCCTTTTACAAGAGTCTGACTGGATCACAGGCTAGAATAAATTACAGAGGGATGGATTTAAGTGTTCAATGTCTGATTTTGACATCTAGAGCAAAGTAGTTTTGTTCCACCTTGGTGCTCTGTTTATCAGACAGAGAAGGAATCTTCTCCAGGGACCTTAACCCCCACCTGATTCAGGGACTCTGGACTCAGAGTTGACTCAGAGACAACTGTTAATTAAGACTGGGGGATGAAGGGCTGGGAAAATGGCTCAGCAGCTGGGAAAATGCTGGTCCCCAGCATGAGGACCTTCCTGAGTTCACATCCCCAGGACTTACATAAACGCTGAGTGCTGTGGTACGCATCTACAACCCCAGGGCTGGGCAAGGGTGGAAATGGTTGGGTCCCTGATGCTCACTATTCAGAAAGCTTAGCCAAATTCACGACCTCCAGGTTCATTGAGAGATTCTGTCTCTATAAATAAAGTGGGAAGTGATGCAGGAAGATACCCAATGTGAACATACATGCAAATATGTCTATACACCACACACACACACACACACACACACACACACACACACACACACACACTATCAAAGCATCATACACAAAGATTGGAAGATCAGTCAGATTCAGCTGTGGCCAGGGTGAAGTCACTAAGTTTTGGGGGATGTCAGATCCCTCCCAGAGGTTGAGCATTGACACCCATAGCTGGGGCCTAGCTCTGAAACCATTGACATATGCAGAGTTGTGGGCACAGAAGCCCTCATTGCAAGCATCCCAGGTCTTCCTGGGCAACAGTGGGCCCTGGAGGCTGTGTTGGCTGCCTGTCCAGAGTCTGAGGTACATAGCATTATTCATGTGTACCATGGTGCTACTGAGACTGCTTGGGTCACAGGCTCACTGCTGCTCTCTGTGAGGCAGCTGCAAGTGAGCGGGCCTCCCTCCCACCAGTGCCAGGGATGGGACATACATGATCACACTTGCTTCACTACTGTCACCTTGCCAAAGGGGTGGCTGGCCAAGAATTCCTTCCCTGCCTCCAGTTGCTAGACTTCTGCTCTTGGGGATCCCATGAAGCATGGGGAGGCAGTGTTGAGTTCACCCCAGATAGCTGTGGCATTCTGGATCATTCTGTAGGTGTGTGCATAGGATGGACTTCTGCAAAATAAAAGCTCAAGTGACTTCCAGGCAATTATCTTAACCTTTTCTCTTTGCTCACGGTCAAGCAGGTTCTTGCTGAGCCCAACCAGCTACTCAGTAGAAAACCCCAGGAAATGTATCTTGTACATCAGCTACTCAAGGAAGTATTGTAAGTGCCTGGAGAGCAGGTGCCCAGCACAGAGCAATGTCCTGAAGTAGAGATCATTTGGTTTAGAGTCCTTGGATGCCTGTCCCAGCTTCCCCAACAATCCAGCATAAAGTGGTGCTTAGCTTATTGGGGAGTTTTTTTTTTTATTTTTTTGTATATTCAAATGTGACCCAGGATATCATAATGCCTGTCTAGAAGGTTGCCGGGGAGTTTAAATGAGGTGATGTGGTGCTTACCGTGGCCTGGCATGTAATTGCTCAGTAAATGGCATCCTTGACAGGAGCCTTCGGATGGACACTTGTGATAACATATGGCGGTCTCTTGAGCCACTAGTGTTGGAATATGCTGTAATGGATAAATTATACCAAGTAGGAACCAAGCCCAGGTCCTCTGGAACTAGGCATTGTTGTTTGGGCGGAAGTGGATCTCCAAGATCACACACACCCATGTCTAAATGTACACACAGGACTCTTGCCACAGAAAGCACAGGGACTTATCTGTTGTCCTGCTTCTGGCTGCTTCCTTCCTGAAACCTGCTCCACGCCAGGAATAAACTGCAAACTCCCACACCAGCCTTCTCTGCCATGCCCACTGGCCCTCCCTCCCTCCCTTTCTCTCTCTCTCTCTCTCTCTCTCTCTCTCTCTCTCTCTCTCTCTCTCCCTCATAGGAAGGGTGACCTGGCTCAGTGGTCAGGCCCAAAGGTCTTCTGTTTTACTCATTGAATAAAAGCGACTGCTAATGACTGAGAACATAAAGGTGGTGATGGAAGGCCCTGCCTGGGGGCGAGGGAGGTTTCCAATGGAGTGATTCCCATCCTGCAGAAGTCAGTAGGTGAGTGGCCTTCATGGCAAATGGTGTCAAGAGGCAGAGACAAATGTTAAGAAAATCACACTCCTGGGAAACGGAGCCTAGGGATTCCAAACACCCAATAAGCAGAGTCGTGTGTGATTCAATATAGCAAGCTAAAGAAGCTTGATTCTCTGCCATAGAATCAAGACTAAGATCAGAGTACATCAGCTTTGAGTCATTTTTAGGAATTGCTTTTAATTTTATGTATTTGTGAAGTTATGTGTGTGTGGATGTGTGCCAGGTATGTAAGGGTGCCCTCAGAGGACAAAAAAGCATCAGGTCTGATCTCCTGGAGCTGGAGTTACAAGTATTTATGAACCACAAATGTGAGTGCTGGGAACAGAACCTAAGTCTTCTACAAGAGCAGTACATGCTCTTAACCACACATCCATCTCTCCAGCCCCTTGGACAGAGATAGATAGATAGATAGATAGATAGATAGATAGATAGATAGATAGATAATCACATGTATTTATTTACTTAATATGTGGGCATGCATGCATGCCATAGTTCACATGTGGAGTTCATAGAATGATTTGTGAGAGTCAGTTCTCTCTTTTCAACACCTGCATGCTGGGTCTCAAACTCAGGTCATCAGGCTTGGGAACTCTACCTGTTCAGCCATCTCACTGGACCTTGCTTATACCTTTTGGGGAAGGCAATTATTATTTGTGTGTGTATGTGTGTGCAAGCTTGTATGATATATGTGTATATACACGATGTGCATGTGTACATGAAAGTGTAGACCGGAGGATACCTTTCTACATTGCTTTCCACCTAATTTATTTGTTTACTTATTTAAATTTTTTAATTTTATGTGTATGGCTGTTTGGTCCACCTGTAAGTGTTTGCATCATGTATGTGCCTGGTCCCCACAGAGGCCGGAAGAGGGTTTTGGATCCTATGGGACTGGAGTTACAGATGTTTGTGGGCTGTGGTGTTGCCACTGGGAATCAAACCATGGTCCTCTGTAGATTATTACGTGCTGCGTGAGCTCAAAGATCATCTGTAGTCCATAAGGCTAAGATTTCTTTATTCAGATAAACACCAGCCCAAACGCAAGCCAGAGCGTGCCAGGGGCAACAAGGCAGCCAGGCCAGAGAGAAGGGGGTATCCACATGTGCGCCGTCCCTTAAGAATCGTTCCTTAAGAATCACCTTAGACCTCCCCTGACCACGCCCTCACGGGGTGTGTCCCGGCACACCTGTCCGGGCTACTAGGAGGCCGGGCTACAGTGTCTCCCTACAGTCCTCTGGAAGAACAGTTAATGATCTTAACCACTGAACCATCTCTCTATTTATTTTTGAAGCAATTGACTAGATTGGCAGGCTCATTGGTTTGGGGATCTCCTGTCTCCATCCCTGCCTGGGCACACATGCTGGGGTTCCAGATGAGCATCGCTAGTGCTGAGAATCTAAAATCAGAGTTCTTAGATCTTAGTGGGAGGCGGTTTGGGAGGTAAAGTGTTAGCCACACAAGCATAAGGCCTGAGTTCAGATCCCCAGCACCCACATACAAGCCAGTCGATAAATTCCATCTCGGTGTCTTCCTCGCTGGGACACCAAGGACATCAGAAAATCTCTGGGTCTCTAACTGTCTGTCACACGGTCTTCAGACAGCATAAGATAAGCAAGGAGGACTGGGAAGACCCAGTAGGTGGAACCACAGAAGTGTGCCTTCCCCAGGACAGCTCATCCCTCTGATGCATCAAATTATGTGTAAACAAAATTGAAGGGGGGCTAAAAACAAAATAAAATAAAAAGGAAGCAAAACTAACAAAGCCCTCAAAATTTTTCTCTATGAAATGTAGTCCTGCCATTGACTGACATGTAACTTCAGGAGTGAGGTGTGTTCGTGTGTGTGTGTGTGTGTGTGTGTGTGTGTGTGTGTGTGTGTGTGTGTGTGTTTGGAAGCCAGAAGCTGAGGGTGAGTGTCTCCATTTATGGCCCTATACCTTATTTTAAATTTTATTTTATTATTTTATATGTATGAGGGTTTGTCTGCATGTATGTCTGCACCATGTGTATGCCTGCTGCCTGTGGAGATCAGAAGATGGCTTCAGATGCCCTGAGATTGGGGTTACAGTAGTTTTGAGCTGCCATGTGGGTGCTAGGATTTGAACCCAGGTCCCGTGGAAGAGCAGGCATGGCAGTCCTCTTAATTACCGAGCTACCTCTCCAGCCCCTCCACGCCTTACTTGGGCTCTTCACTTCCAGCAGACTAGCCAACAGGGTCCACCTGCCACCCCTCCCCCACTGCCCCTCTAGTATCGGTGTTAGGGGCATATGCTGCCACCACTGGATTTTATGTGGGGCTAGCCATCTGAACTTGGCTCTCTATGCTTGCATGTCGGGCACGTTACCCACTGAGCCACCCCCCACTGAGCCTCAGCAACACTTATTTTCCCAAATTATTCGTCTCGCCTTATCCTTCCCTGGTGCCCCCACCCCAAAAAAGAAGTTTACAGAGGAGTTAATAATCTGAGACCAGTCCTAAGAGGGGGCTTTGACTTAAAAACTGTCTTCGGTTACACACACCCATAAATGTTAATATGTACTATTGTATGTCTGCAGTTTTTATACTGAGTTTGCTGGAAACCTGGTCACTTTTTAACTTTGATATTGGCAGTGAATCAGAATTTAAGTAAATTTATGTTAATAGTCAGAGGAAAAGTTGGCTGTGTGAATTAAACAGTGTAACCGCCGGATGCCTCTGGGGCACAATGGAAACCACAGCGTGGACCAGCAGGAACAGGTCTCTTTCAAAGCTGCCCGTTGCCTAGAAGACTAGAACAGCATTTGGAGGCACCATTACTAGCCTATCCCCTGACTAGTCTTTTTCCAGAACACAGGAAATACCGCATGACCTCAATCTGCTCTGGGCACACTGCTTCTGTCTCTGCCCCGTCCCTATGCAGCCAGCTCAGAAACAAGAGAGAGAGAGAGAGAGAGAGAGAGAGAGAGAGAGAGAGAGAGAGAGAGAGAGAGAGAGAGGAGAGAGAGACTGAGAGAGAGAGAGAGAGAGAGAGAGAGAGAGAGAGAGAGAGAGAGAGAGAAGAAATCCTTAAATCCTACTAATGGAAAGGTCTTCACACAGTCCCCCAGACCTTCTTTAAACCTGTTGAATATTCTTCTCCAAAGAGCCTCGTGAATGATATGCCTCCCTGGTGGCTCTGTGCTGGGGTGAGCTCCTCCTCCAGGCTCCCCAGTCCCTCGCTCAGCTGCGCCTGGGAAAAGGCTAGTCATGGCAGCACTGCTCCCTGCAGAGTGCTAATAAGGCCTGGGTACACTGAAAATGCTTGCCTTTTGGAATCATACAACATTATAAACAATCACATGCTAATGTTTAATGGCTAGTGGAGAAAATGGCTAGTGGAGAACTGCAGAAAAAAAAAAATTTGATAAGCAGGATTCGTGCTATAAGTTGACAGTCAGGACCAAGGCTTAAAATAAGACTTAAAAATGTGATCCATCATTTGTGGATGGCAAGACTGAATTAGAGAAGCCAGTGAGCTGCTCACAGTGTGGTCTTAGACATCCCCCACTACTGCATCCTGAATTTAATTACGTCTCCCATTGGCCAATAAGAGATTTTTTTTTTTTTACAAAGATGGAGACTTCCTGAACCTCTATGCTTTGTCTGTGTAGTGGGAGTGATTCTGTCTCCCCTTGAAGCGGAGTGCATAGTAAGGCCTCAGCCTCCATTTTCTCTGGCTAGTCACAGAACTGGAGTGAAACAATCCGTCGGAATTCCTTTGGGCATCTGAGAAGTCAGTGCACAGGGAGAGGTTGTCTCCCAGGAGCCGCTGCAAATGCCTGGTCTGAGGTCCCTCATGGGCTGAGTGTAGCCTGATGCCTGAAATGGTACAGCTGCTGCCACCCTGTTCCTGTTTCCAGCCAGCCGGGGGCAGCTGGTCCCCTGTGGTGAATACCAGGTCAGCACAGGATGTGCCCAGAAGGATGCACAGGCAGCCAAAGTCCAATCTGTACTAGCCATGTCTGTCCCCATTTTGGAGAAAAGAAGGAGACTCAAAGTCAGGGTGCAGGGCACTGGGCGTGGTGACCTCAAGTGATTTCTAGCCCATGCCAATGCCGACTTCTCCGGAAAGGGGCTGGGACTTCCTCTTGGGCTCGAGTTGTGACCCTTGAATGGAATTTCCTGGGAGCATTCCCATTTTTATTTTTTATGGAATTTTCAGTTTCTTCCTAATTGATGCAGACTTGACACAGAACCTCATATTCTAAATATTCCCAGGGTGGATTCTCCCTGCCAGTCAGTGTTAGCACGTGACAGGAATCGACTTAGGCAAGAGTAAATTAGAGCCGGACATTGACTTTGATAGCCTGATACTCTTGTGGCTCATTAACTGAATAGCTTTGATTGGGCTGAAGCCGAAGTTCGTTGGCTTAGCCTGTGAATGGAAGTTTCCTTCTTGCTCTCCTTCTTGCCTTGCCTGGGAATTGAACTCGGGGCTTCACGCATACTGAGCAAGTGTTCTATCACAGAGCTGCAACTACAGCCCGAATGGAAGGTTTCTGAAGTATGGGGTTGATGGGAAATCTGTAGGACCAATGTGTAACCCCACCCTGACAGGGCCATTGGCTTCACCTCAAGGCCGGGCTTCCGTGTCTACTGACCCCACATCACTGCTCCTTAGAAAGCCCAAGACCCATTACCACCTGAGCCGTCCCACTTGGGCTGTTGAAACCTGCCACCTTCCAGTCCCCTGTGTGGCAAACTCCAGCCTTAAACTGTCCTCCCTCCGAATCCTGGCATAAACCCGTCAGTTTCCTGCAGACATCATCCACCCAGCTTTGTCTCTCTAGTTCTGCTTTCACTGATTCCGAAATGAGTTTAGTCCTCACCCTGGCATCATTATAGAAACAATATTTCCTAGAGAGAGTTCTAAGATTTGTGTCTAGCCCATTTTGTATTCCATTGCCAAACTCTCCCCCAGAGCAACTTGTTGTCAGTCATGCCCATGTCCACATATAAATCCCCAGTCATGTTGTCTGTCACCTGCTAAGCCAAGCCTGTCCTCATGCCTGCCACCCAGACTCTAAACCTCCCATGTCTCACGTCCAGCCGACTGCCATGTCTCCTTTATAGATGACACCCGCTTGTTGCTCCCACGCTCCGTGCACTGTACCCTCCACATGTGTTTCTGTTCACTCTGAAGCTGTCCCTACCTGTGGACATTAGATCCAGGAGCCCCACACACTTCCTCTCATCCCCACTGCAGGAGCCGATGTCTAGCTGTCATCCTCTTGTCTTGTTTTGTGTGCAGTTCCCCTCTCTTCCTCAGGTTGTCTGTCCTCTGATAGCAGAGACTGCATTACCTGGCTCTCCTGTTCCCCTGGTGCATATGCAGTCAGCCAACCAGCACTCAGAGCCCAGAGTGTTCTGGTTTGTTTTAAGACAGGGTCTCACTCTGGAGCCTAGGCTGACCTTGATCTCACTAGATGTTCAAACTCATGGCAATCCTCCTGTCTCAGCCTCCTGAGTGCTGGGATTACAGGGTGTGCCTGCTAGAACACTCCAGGTGAACGTGGCTACATGCTCGTAGGCTATGCAGGCTGGCATTGGGTGAGCCTGACCTGATTCAATAAAGCAAGCCTCTCCCTGCTGATCCATGGTCCCACTGGTCTGAACACCTAAAAATAAAAATCACATTTTCTATGAGATACTTGATTGCTGTCTGTTCTACTTCAGACCAGCCAATCAGCCAGTCTCTCCCCTGTGATCCAGATCCATTTGGCTATATGAAGATGAACGGGACACAGCAATTATTTGTTGCATTTATTTTACTAAGAACTGTGCCTCGGTCCTCATTCCCACGTGAAGCTGGGTCATGGGGAGCATTCTTTGCAGAGGAACAAAGCAATTTGGGAGGCTTAGGAAAGAGCCAAGTGGTACCTTAAACCCATGTCTGCCCCCTCCTGTCAAGCCCTTGGGGTGGCCTCCATCAGGTTCCACGCTTTCTGCCAGCCCACAAGGAGTCACAGGACCTGTCTTCAGTGCTAAGGACCTGGGAAGCATGCCCTGTGAATCGGTCACTTGTAACACGAGCCTGGAGAAATTATTTTAACCTGAAAGCAAGCCTCTAAAGCAGGCTATTGCTTCATGCAGACCATGACGGCAGAACCAAATTTAGCAGCATAGACAGGTCCACACTTACCAAACCCCACTCTCTTGAAATCTTCCAGCTCACAGGGGGAAATGTTCACACCCGCCACGGTGGCTGGAAGAGGAGTGTGAGGGTAGCAGTGTGTAAACAAACCCAGGGAAGAGTGAGGTGGGGTCTCCAGAGAGTTAAAGAAGACAGTTTCCCTGATAGAGACAGACAAAGGCAGAAGCTTGCTGGGAGGAGAGTCAGAGTGGGTGGCGGGGTGGTGGGACAGAGGGAGACCCCATGGTGCATCTTTCTGCCTGTTGATCCCTGACTCTGCACTCTGGGACCCAGAAGAGGGGAGTGATGGGAACAGAGGGAGGTGGTCACAGGGAAGGCTCGGGCTCTGTCACCTGGGCTGTCTGCCTCAGGGTACTCTGTGGCATTGAGATCCATCTCCCACAGCTCCTCCCTCTAGCTGGGACAGCATTTCTGTTCTTTTCTGCCTACCACATTCTTCCAGCATCTTAATAAATCTACCAACTGCAAAGAGAAGATACCATATGTGAATCATATGACATCTCACCCAGTTCTGCTCTCTCTCTCTCTCTCGCTCTGTGTGTGTGTGTGTGTGTGTGTGTGTGTGTCTTTCTCTCTCTGTCTCTCTCTGTGTGTCTCTCTGTCTCTCTCTGTCTCTCTGTCTCTCTCTCTGTCTCTCTCTCTCTCTCTGTCTCTCTCTCTCTCTCTCTCTGGGGTCATTTCAGTCTATAAAAGGTATCCAGGGAGAGAACTGAGAAGGTCTATAGAATGTCCTAAGGTACCGTAACTGAAGGGCACGCTTCCTGGAAAGCACATCCTCACTTAGTCACTTAGTGGGGCCTGTGGCACTGCAGACTGCGTGTCTGTGGCAGCCCTGTATGTGTGTTGCAGCAGGTACAAGGACAAGGGCACCCCTCTCAGAGGCCCACTAGACAGCCCATAAAAGACTGGTCACATTGGTGTTTGGGAACCTCATGTCAGCCAAGTGCTCTACCTTTGAAACACACTCTGGAGGAGAAAGAATTCCCTAGTTCTATCCCCGGCACCACAAAAAGGAAGTGGGGTGTGGTAGAGGCTGTGGGAGTAATAGTGCTTCCACCTGAGTTTAATGTCTCAATCCCACATTGGAAGGAGAAAGAGAAAACTGAGCCCTGGAGGTTGTCTTCCTACCTTGACTGTGGTGCACACGACCCCCACATTTAGTCACACACACACACGAAAATTAACAAAATTCTTTTTTCTTAATTTAGAAAGAGGACGTCAAGACACTAAGATTTGGTGAGGTATGGTGGAGTCCAGGAAAGTCAAGGGGTACCTGAAGTCACCTGGCTAGTTTTAGGCAGATGGGGGATACTTTTCAAATTTTATTTAGTTTTATTTTATGTGTGTTGGTGTTTAGCCTTCATGTTTGTCTGTGTGAGGGTGTCAGATCCTCTGGAACTGGAATTACAGATAGTTGTGAGCTGCCATGTGGGTGCTGGGAATTGAACCCAGGTCCTCTGGAAGAGCAGCCAGTGCTCCTAACCACTGAGCCATCTCTCCAGTCCCTAGATGGGAAATTTGAACCCAGGATTTCTCCTTAACCCTTGCACTGGCCTGAGGGGGTCCTGCCATTAGTTAGCTGCAGCCCCTGAGCAGGGTGTAGACAGATGTCACCACATTCCCCTCAGAGACAAAGAAATGGCTGCCTGGCTGGGTTGATTAGAGACCTGAGAGTTGCACCAGATGATAAATAAAGGCAGAGGCTGCTTTCTCCTTTAAAGTAAAAACTAAAACTATCCCACACAAGATGTGCTTGGGCGTAGGTGTCATTTGTGGCTGCAGAGCTCCCTGAAACTGTAGCAATGAGGGATGGGTGAGAAGAAAAGTCCCACAGTCCAGGCAGCTGAAGAGGAGTGGGTGGAGCGGCAGGGATTGACAAGCTGTCCTGGGAAGCACGTGACTGCTGGAACCAGGGTGGCCAAAGGAGGCCCACGCTCACCCATATTTCCAGGGATCCAGAGGGCACAGGAAGAGGAGGAGCCACACCAGGTTAACACAGCCCCAGTTAAGTAACACATCTTCAGATACAAGTTATCTTTTTCCCTTAAACAAAAGGTTAAAAATAGGAAAAGGAATTTAAAAAATAATTGGTAAATTAAAGAGTTTCTGTCTAGTTCCAAATCAAGTTGATTTTCCCCCTTTCTCATTGCTTATGCCCATTATATGCAAGTCCCATGATAGCATCTCTTTTCACTTTCAAGCTCCCTGGGGAACAGGAGTCTCTGTTCACCCATATGTTGAGGGGAGTTTCCCCTCTGTGTCCTCAGCCCCTGGCATACTGCAGGGCACAGAGTGAGTTCCAGTCACCATTGAACAGATGAATAAATGGATATGGATTCATGAATGAATTAAGGGACTGTGCAGGGGAAGAACAATAGACATAGGTCTATGGGTTCATCTCTCTACCTTCTGGAGAGGAGTGTGTGTGCGTGCGTGTGTGTGTGTGTGTGTGTGTGTGTGTGTGTGTGTGTGTGTTATAGTTGCCTTTTTAGAAGTTAAGTCAGATGCCTTAAGTTCCCCTGAACACTAGAATGGCAACATGAGCCCTAAGTTCCACTTCAGTGACAATGGATCTTTGGGAACAGGCTTGGGTCTGTGGTATGAGCCAAAGGCTAATCACCAGCACTCCAGCTAACTCCGATAGTTGGGTTTCCAGATAGGTGTATCAAATTTGGGCTGAAGAGATGGCTCAGCAGTTAAGGACCCTGGCTGCTCTTCCAATGCACCCACACGATGGCTTACAATCGTCTAATATAAGTCTAATCACAGAGGCTACAATGCCCTCTGCTCTGCTCATCTCAAGAGCACAAGACCACATCTGGTACACACACATACATTCAGGCAAAATACCCAATATATACATACATAAATATATACATACATACATATCCTTTTCTTTTTAAACAACCGGAATTAGAGAAACAAAACACAGATGTCCAAGAACTGGAGAGATGGCTCGTTGTTTAAGAGATTTTAACTGTCCTTTCAGAGGCTCTGAGTTCAGTACCCAGCTCCATGTCCAGTAACTTCAGCTCCAAGGCAATCCAGAGCCCTCTGCTGGCCTCCATGGGACCTGCACTCATGTGCACATACCCTATTCCCTCATATACATACACATAACTAAAAATATAATCTATAAAAAGCACACAAGGTGTCCAGTTAAATTTGACAGCAAAAAAATTAGCATAGTAGTTGGAGGCTACAGAATGTCCCCTAAAAGTATGTGGTCCTAATCCAAGAGCCTGTGACCTTAGTTGCTAAAAGGGCCTCTGCAGCTGTGATTATATGTTAAGGGTCTTATGATGAAGAGAATGTAGACAGAAGTTTCTGTGCTGCCTGGTCCCACAGCTGTTCAGTACCAAATAAACACACAGAGGCTTATATTAATTATAAACTGTTTGGCCAATGGTTAAGGCTTCTTATTGGCCAGCTCTCTCTTAACTGTTAACCCATTTCTATTAACCTGTGTATCTCCACATGGTCTTGGCGTACCGGTGATGCCCAAGTCTCTTGCTTCCTCTGCAGCTACATGGCATTTCCCTTCTCTTCTCCCCACCCTCTCTCTCTCTCTCTCTCTCTCTCTCTCTCTCTCTCTCTCTGCATTACTCTTCCCAGAACTCTCCTAGTCTGGTAGCCCTGCCTATCCTTTCTGCCTGGCCACTTCCTGCCTGTCCTTTGGCTGAAACAACTTTATTCATCAACCAATAAGAGAAACATATATTCAGAGCAGCCAGAAGGACTTTGGCCATCAGAGGAGATCCTGAATTATCCTAGTGCTCTTAGAACAGAAACAGTGGAGGGCAAGTTGTGGCTCAGTGGCAGACACTTGCCTGGCATGCATGAGGCCCTAGGTTCAATCCAAACAGGGGGTAGGAAGGGCACAAAAAGGACAATGTTGGTGACGGAGGCAAAGATCAGAGTGATGTGGCCACAAGCTAAGGACAGCTGGTAGCCACTGGAGAGGCAAGCAAGGGTTTTTCCTCACAACCCTAGGAGGAATACAGTCCTGATAACACCTTGATTTTTTATTTTATTTTTTTGAGACATAGTATCACTCTGTAACTCCGGCTGGACTTGAACTCAATTTGTATCCCAGCTGGCCTCAAACCCATGGTGATGCTCCTGCCTCAGCCTCTCAAGAATTGAGCTTACAGGCTTGTTTCTGCCACCTGCACTGCCTCTGGGACTTCCACAGCCTACAGAGATTCCTGTCCTTTCAGTGATGGGTGGCAGGGCCCTGTTGAGTGGAAAGACAATGACATGACAACAGGCCTAGAAGATGCTGCTGGGTCCAGATTCCCAGAAGAACTTTCAAGGAAAGTGGTTCAAAGTGCCTCCATCATTTCCTGTTACACCATACTCTGAAAAGCTTTGGACTGGAGGCCACTGTCAAAAACTGACACCCCATTTTCCCATGTCAATAGACCCCCTCCCAAGCCAGCACGGAGGCGAGCACAGACCAGCTCAGGAAAGGTTTCTTTTTATCAGTGTTGTCTTTTACTTCAGAGCAGTTCTCCCACACTCATGGGATCCACAGTTCTAGACCAACAAGGGGTCTGAGATCATCCAGAATAGAATATGGGTCTTAGACTGCAAGATTGCTCTCCAGATACTCAGGGCTTGTAAAGAGAAAACGTCCTTCATGGGAGAAAGAGGAAAAGCGGGAAAGGAGAATAAACTTGAAAACCTGTTTGGCCTCACCTGTAATAGGCTGCTGAACAGACGACAGTGAGATGTCCTCCTTGTGCCCCAGACAGCAGAGATCTGGAATGGTGTGGGCCATGACCGCAGCCTATCGACCAAGCGGCAGCCTTCGACAGAGCACCACACTCTAGAGAATTCATCCTTCCTGTGTGAACAGAGGTTACCTGTGGGAAATCGCCTGTCACATGACAGCTGGGGAGGAAGTGCTTAATAGAACGTGGCCTTTAAAGAGAGGCGGTATGTCCATGCATGTAGCTATAGATGCATGGTTCCTTGGAGTGCAAGCTGGGCGTGGTTGGTACCACTAATTAGTAAAGGAAGGGCACCTGTAGTCTATAAAGCTGCACTCAGATGGAGGGACGGAACTCAGTAGAGGCGAATCTCAGCTTCAACAGCAGCCTCTGTGGGAACAGTTGTGAGTAGGACACAGGAGAAGCCATTTTCACTCTTTTTTCTAATCTCCATTCTTTTCCCAAGGGTGTGTATTGCTTTGTTAAAAAGATAAATGTGTACAGTAAGGCACCAGCTCACCTCAAAGTGGGGATGTACTGTACAAAGGTTCCTAGCCAGATTGATTGGTGGTTCGCACTTGTAATTCTAAACTTGGGAGGCTGTGTCGGGAGGGTTGTAAGATCAGGACTAATGTAAGAAACACAAAGAGACCTTGTCTGAGATACCACTCTCTACACCCCATAAAAAGTTCAAGGCCTGCTATGAAGACTGTTCTTTTAAAAGGTTCCCCAGGTGGAGGTAACCTGAGTGACACCCCTGGGAAGGAAGTTCTGATCTTCACTAACCATCTTATGTCACAGAGAGATGGAAGCTGTTACACCATGTTCTTGCCAGCTAGCCTAGAGACTGGGGAACCTTCTAGATGAGACATAGGGATAGAATATCTAAAAGCAGCCAGGCAGTAGTGACACATGCCTTTAATCCCAACACTCAGGGAGGGGAGGTCAGGGGCAGAGGCAGGTTCTCTGAGTTCAAGGCCAGCCTGGTCTACACAGTGAGTTCCAGAACAGCCAGAGCTACAAAGCAAAAAGACTCTGAAAACAACAACAAAATACCTTAGGAGCATAATATGTGTCGGTGTGCACATGTGTGTGAAAAACATGGATAGGATATACATGTAGTTGAACCCAGGAACCATGGAGTCAAACATGGATAGGATGGGTGAGCAAGAAGAAATGTGTTAACGTGTTTAACTCTCTACCTTAATACAGATTGGAACAATCCAAATAGTCATTAGGGTCCTTCGTGTCACGTGATCCCTCATAGACAAAGCTGCTTTATAATGCCAAATCCTTCTTATATCAAAAATAGATCCACTGCTATTTTTTATCTTGGTACTTTCATACAGATGACCTCATTGCATGCTTCAGGGTACTCCAGGACTGGTGGAACTTCCTGTTTGGCAGAGGAAGAAACAGATGCTGCCAGTCTCCATCTCCCTGCCTCCATGGGTGCAGATTCCATGCCCTGTCCCTGCCCAGTCCTTTCCCGGGCAACCCATCATGGGTGGGCAGAACTCTTCCAGAATCCTGCCTGGCTCTTACATGCACACATGCACACACACTGCTTCCTTTGAAGGATGGAGAGAACATCCTGGAGACTGCTCCTTAGGGACCATCTCTTCACCCCAGGAAGTAACCAGAACTCCATGCCTCGGAAGGCTCAGTACAGCACATCAATGGTGCTGAGCAGATCCCCTCTCCTGAGGCTGGAATTGGGCTGAGCAGAATCTCCCGCTGGTTGGCTTGGCATGGCTCCTATGACTCCATACATCCCAGAATCATCCCCTGGGCCCACATCCTGCCCGAGCCTCCCGCTCTGCCCATGATAGTCACCCCGTCTCCCTGGTGGACCTTATTAACCTTCTGACCAGAGGGCTGGGATGGACTGGATGCTTTGGTGAAGAGAAACATCCATCAAAACAAAGGCAAGAGTCTAGAGAGATGGATTAGTGTTAGGAGCTCTTACAGAGCACCCATATTCGGTTCCCAGACCCCACAACCTCCTGTAATTCTGCTTCCCGTGAACCTAGAACCCTCTTCTAATCGCCTCGGGATATTGCATGTGTGTGGTGCACATACATACACTCAGGCGCACACACATACACATTAAGTAAATAAATATTAGTTTTTTTAAAACTAATAAGCAAACAGAAACGAAGGTGCCCCTCAAAAGATGGCTCCGCTGGAGGTGGGTCCTCTCACTAAAGCTGGTGTCAGAAGCACCCCAAAATATGTGCTGTCCTTTGCCTGTTCTCCCCCTTCCAGGACTCGGCCCCACATTCCCTGCTTCCTGAGGTTATGGTGAGAAGAATCATGAGTTGGGCATCTTAACGGATGCCACGGCCACTTGGTGAGTGAGGAAACTGGGCCCAGAGAGGTAAAGGGAAACCCCTAGTCACACAGCAAGTTCAAGGCAAAACTCAGTTACAAAGGTTTCCCTCCTTCTCAAGTAGATCCCCTCCTGTGTTCCACATCACCTCCCTCTAGTGACTGGGCCACCCCCTGAGAGAGCCTCAGATTCACCCGGCCAGTAGAACCATGAAGCCTTGGTATCTCAGAGCCCAGTGAGATGAAGGCTGAGCCTCTCAGACGATGGAGACCACACCCTAGGACACATGATCTAACCTAGAGACACATCCCTCAAGCATCAGATTCCAGAATTTTCCCACCATCTTCCACAGCATAAGGAACTCTTCTGTTGTCGCCTGCAGGGGGACCCTTGCTCACTGAATTTGATGAGCCCTCTCACCTCGAAGTATGGCAGAGCTCTGCCTCAGAGGGGTGGCCCCAGCCTGCATTAGTGATAAATACTGAGAATGAGTTGTTACCCCTTTACATGTTGGGCAGCGGCTTAAGAGGACTAGGACTGGACCTAAGGAGAAAGATAACACAACAAGAAGCAATGGTGCGCCTCAGAAGAAGGTTCTGGGGGGAGGGGTCCTCTCTAAAGCAGCAGTGAAGCTCACCCATCTCCCCCATTCCCCGCAATCCTTCCACAGACAATGGAAGATCAGCTTGCTTGGTAAATGGACAATTGTTCCCCAAGTGCATGAACAACTCAGCAGCATTTGTTGCAGAAGAAAATCAATTAGGCTGGCGAGGTTTCCCTGCCCAGGGAGGCAGGGCATTCCCAATGGCAAACACAGTCCAGAGAGAAAGGCGACCGCACCTGCGCTTTAGTTTGCCCACCTGGAGATGATGGGGGCTCTGGTTCAGTAGTTCATTTTCTGTCCACTTTGGCCATTCCTCTTTTACCATCTCCAAACTCAGCCTGCCTCGCTATCAGTGCAAAAGACTAGAGGCTCTTTGCTGCTCATTGCTCCTCCCACCAGGCAGGCCCACTCTTTGCTGGATGTCAGATAGCATTGACCCACCTCTTCCTGTCATCCTGGAGAGCAGGAAAGCACAGTGGAAAGAGCCCAGAAGGAAGGCCTAACTGTAGCTCTCTTGGCTGTGTATAATGGACAAGTGGCTTAACCTCTCTGAGCCTGGTCCCTCATCTGGACATTAAGAATAACAGTGCTGCTCCTGCACAGCCACAGAAGGTGTAGCAATGGTGTGTGCAAAGCACCCAGTGAGTGCCGGTGTGCCCTACCCCCGAGATCTTCTGTGCTGACCTATACTTAGGGTAGACCTGTGTAAAGGGCCCCACACATGGCCCTGCTGTGGAGAGCATTTACAAAACATTTATAAGGCCACACAAATGAACCTAGTAACAAATTGACTCCATTTTCTACACTTGGCTTTTTTCCAAAACCGGTAGGTCCTCATGTCTTTAGTGAGTGCGTAAAAACCTTTTTAAAACAAAATAATGAATTAGTTATTTTTGAGACTCTCAAGTACCTCACCCTTGTCTCAAACTTATGTCACTGAGGATGATGTTGAACTTCTGATCCTCACACTTCCAGGACCTCCCAGCACTGGGATCACACCTGGTCTGTGTGGTGCTGGGGATCGAACCTAGGACTTTGTTTAGCAAACAGTTTCCCATCTGAGCTATAGCCCAGCCCCACCATTATTGTTATACAAGACATGAAGACATTTCCCATTGCCAATGATCCTATAAAACTGCCTGAGTTACTTATATAATGATATATTTTTAAAGCAGGCATCCTTTTGAAAACTCACCAACTCCTATTTCCACCATGCTGGTCATATGGAGTCTCTGTCATGGTCTGAATGCTGTGTCTCTGAAATTTGTGTGTCAGCCCCCGTGGCGATGGTGTAAGGAGATGGAGCTTAGGTGAAACAGGAGCCCTCATGAATGAGGGTCTGGCCCTTGTAAAAGTCTCCCTAGAGCTAGCTCTCCTCTTCTGTGGTGTGAGGACACTGTGTGTAGGCAGCAGTCTGTGACGAAGACATGGAATTCTCCAGTCTTAAACTTCTGGCCTCCAGAATGGTGAAGGATACACGTCTGTTGTCTCTGAGTTGCCTGGGCTATGGGTTTCTGCAATGTCTACTGGACCTGCTTCTCTCTCACCTGCTGTGATCATGCCTCCCTCCTGGTCCCCCATTACCTCCTGAGCGAATTCTTTGCTGACTGCTTCTGCCCACATCAGACATGCTCACCAGAAAGAAGCTGGAGGGAGGCTGCAAAGGTCTCACCATAAAGCCTTCACCCCAGCCTCCCACCTGCCTTACCTCTGGAGAGCCATGAAAGGTTCCTCACACCCAACACAGAGAGCTCTGCCCACCCTCAGTCCTTGTGACTGGACCTACACATGCCCTTGTGGCCAACAACTGGGTTACATCTAGAGTGGGCTGTGATCACTGTGGGGCCTCTGCTCCTCCTTCCTAATTCCAGGCCTAATTCTGAGCTTGGTGGGGCTTAATTCTCAGGTGAGTTAAAGGGGCTGAGACCATGGTAGCTCAGTGTTCTCAAAGTCTGTGACAAGTACGTGCTGTCACCAGCCTTGGCAGGCTAGCCTGGGTACCTGCGTGCCTCAACCAGGGGAACCTTCCAGATGTGCTGTGGGCTTACAGCATGGGTGCTAGGAATGCTCTTCCCAGGCTCCTTCATGCTCAGACCCCTGGGTGATCACACGTGTGGTATATGGATCCTGAGTCTTGAGCACATTTTTGGAGTTTCTATTTGGAGATGTGGGGAGGCCACTAAGCATGAAGCAGCAGGTACATCCCTGGTTCACCCCATTTCCTCGCCATAATGAGTTTGCATCTGTGGTTTGCACATTCTCTCTGTTTTCCCCCTTTAGGGACACTGAAGATAACCTTCCTATGGGCCTTTTGCTCATAGCATCCCCATGGGGCAGCGCAGGAGTTGCTTGGCCTTTCTAGCCCTAGTGTTGCTTCCTGAGAGCTCTCCTTCCCTCCTTGCTGTGGATTTTCTGGCTCGTCCCCCAACCCACTGCCCAGTGGCCTAGCATTACCCTTGTCCCCAAGGATGCCAGACTGCATCAGTCTAGTGGGAAGAGGGTGGCTTCGAGGGTACCTTCCCATGAGGTGGAATCCCACAGAACATTACACCCCTGTCATCTACAGAGAACACATCTGTAATCCACAACACAGCAAGGCACATCTGCAGGGCCCAGCTGTTGTTGGGCCCAGGGCAGAGCAGCAGGAAGTTGAAGGGTTTTATATTCTGACCGGTGTGCACCTGAGTCCTGCCTGGCCCACGGCGCTGCCCAGCACCACCTAGCTGCATGCGGACATCACACACGTTTCCACATAGCGACAGAGACACAGCTCAATGCAAATTCAGGGAAGTCTGATGGAAGAGATATTTTCACTCTGTTTCCCTCCCCAGACTTTTTGGTGAAAGTTTGCTGATAATGTCCTTTCATTTGTCCCAGCAGTTGGATCAGGAACAGAAAATTGGATTAAGACCTTTATGCATTTCTCTGTTATTCGGGCTTCATTTGTTTGTTTTATAATCTTAAATAAAAATATTTAGATTCATTTATTTTATTCTAAGTATATGAATATTTTGCCTGCATGTGTGTCTGTACTCCATACTCATGCCTAATGACGGCAGGGGTCAAAATAGGACATTGGAAACCTCGGAACTGAAGTTACAGATTGTTGTGAGCCACCGTGTGGGTGCTGGGAATCAAACCTGAGTCCTCTGCAACCGTAACAAGTGCTGTTAACCAATGAGCCATCTCTTTGTTGTTTTGGTTTTGAGATCTAGTCTCATGTAGACAAATACTAGCCTTGAATTCCTGATGCTCCTGCCTCCATCTCCCAAGTGCTGGGATTATAGGCAGGTAACAAAACACCTGGATTTCCATCAGGATTGTGTGTCCCTTACCTGTGGAAAGTGTGGTGCAGTGCTGGTCGTGGGGATGTTCCAGAAGCAGTCGTCCTTGTCGACAAACTCCATACCTGGCCTGAGGCCCTGACAGCCACTGTGAGTCCTCAACCAAACCCAACCTAGCCAGAGTCCAGTGGCTGCTTGGCATTCTCCCCCTGCACATAGGCATTGAGAGCCAAGAAACCCCGCTCCCAACCTACAGGGCAGGACAGCATGCTCTGGACAGGCTCAGCAGCCTACACCGGAGGCTAAGGGTGCCACAGAATGTTTACAGAATGTTTACGGAATGTTTAAAAAGTGTGACAGCACACTTTTTATTGACCAAGACACCAGGTGTAAAAAGCTCAATGGAGCACCGTGCTACCTAGTGCCCCTTGCACTTGCTGCTGGGGGGGGGTCTCTCCCCACTGCCACTGATGCTGGCATCTCAAGAGAATGAGAGCTCAGAATGGCCAGATCATCCTAATTTTCCAAGATCAGTTGAAGACTATACTCTCATTAGGGCTGGCAAGATGGCTCAGCGGATAATGGCAACTGCTGCCAAGTCAGACAACCTGAGTTCAGAATCCATGTGGTACAAAGAGAGAGCCAACTCCCAAAAGAGACCCACTGTCCTCCACTTCTGTATATATTCTCTCTCTCTCTCTCTCTCTCGCTCAAATGTAGCACAAAAATTTAAAAGAAACTTTGCTTCCATCAAAAATCCCTCTTGTCACCAAATGTGGTGGCATATATTTTTTAAGCCCACTTGGGAGGCAAAGGCAGGCAGATCTCTGAGTGAAAGGTCTATATTGTGAATTCCAGGCTAGCCAGAGCTACAAAGTGAAGCCATCTGAAAAAAAAAAAATTCCTCTTGTCAAATGTTGGCAACTAAGCTAGGGAATTAATATGCTTCTGGAATGTTTGTCTGATTTGGACTTAATCTGGAGGGAGCACTAAAGGCAGAGGGCAGGTGGAACTTCCTGAGATGAGGGTTTGGGGATTGTATGGAAAGGGACAAGAGGGCAACTCAGAGGGCAGGGACCACCAGCAGCTCCAGGGAGCCGTGCCACAGGGATGAAGCTCGTCTCACAACTCCTAAATGCCCCTCTCTGCTGCTCATGAGCCAGACAGCCTTGAGCCACACCCTAAAGGTGCCTCTTGGAACTCATTTCCCTAGGGAGAGGCATAGTGGGGTCTCCCTCTACAGGGTACTGAGAGGATCAGGCATGGGGACCCTGACTGAGAGCAGGATCATACTAAAAGTCCTGTTCCTTTCCCTCTGTCTGATGGCTGCTGCTGCTGGGGGCTGTGAATTAAGTGGCCAAGACAAACCTCTGCCTTCTGGAAACCTCTAGGAATCCAAGAGCTAGGCCATCTGGAAAAAGGAAATTGGGGTCTACATGAGGTTTGGGGAGCTCACAGAACAGGGCCCCGTGCCACCCCTACACCCGCCCCAGACCTGGTATGGTCATGGCCAGGTTCACAGTGGCCCTCCATGGCGGGTTGACTCTTGATATAACCCAGAGTAAGACATCCTGGAGGTGTTCCACCTTCAGGCCCCTTGTGGCTCTGGGTGCTCCTGTGAAGGGGACCTAAGTCCCCCACATTCAGGTCTCTCGTGTGCTCAGTCAGCAGCTATCTCCCCCATGCACACTTTCATCCTTAGTCATCAGTCCCTTCCTGAATAACACAAACTAGTGAGAGGACAGACTCAAATCCCACCTCAGTGAGAGTTATGTGCCCTAAATCTCACTGACTGGCAGTGAGATTTTTTTTCATGCACACACAGAAATCTAGGGGTTCAAACCCCAACTCTGCTAGGGTCATGACCGTGTGACCCTGGGCAGGTCACTCAACCTCTCTGTGTTTCAGCTGCCCCCTCTGTAAAATTGAGACAATGGGCTATAAAGAGAGCATAGTGAATTAAGAATGGTGTAAGTCCTTGGTATAGAGCTTTTCCTCCCATAGGAGCTATATGTGATGGAATGGAAAGAAGAGATCTTGAAGTATCTTTTACAAGCATTTCCCAAGTCCTCCACAGTACAGTTCCCACCAAGTTTGGTAACTGGTTCTGCCTTGGGTGAGCCAAGGCTGCAATAGATCTGTGTGGAGGACAAGGAGGCTGTCCCAGCTGCAGGTGGCAAAGTGGGGCATGGCTCCTCCACCCCCAGCTGGTGTTCACAGTCTGCAGCCTCCAAAGGCCATTTCCATCGCATGCAGTGGCAGCCACTCACCACTGAGGCTCCTTCACTCAGGCTGGAGTCATTAGCAGAGGTCATGGGAATGGGGCGTATTCACTGACCCCTAGACATTGGGGAGCTCTGGGTTGGTTTCCCTGCCTCCCAGCCTGGAGCCTTGTTAACCTGTTCATTCCTCATCTGGCCTCTGATGGTAAAAAAGATTTCCATCAATGCCAAAGTTAGTATTGTTCCTATTCAAAGTTCCCATCAAAGGCCAGAGCTCCACTGCTACTCCTGGGGCTGACTATGACATCCTGTCCTCTGGCCCAGACCATCTGCCCCTGGGGTCCTTCAGGGACCAAAGCACCCGTTTCTATTTCACAGACACAGCTTCCTATCCCCAGAGCCATCCTCAGGCCAGTTTACCCATCTAGCCAGTAGAGCCATCCCCAGCCACATAGAGTCATGGTGACAACCAGGACATCATGATGACAGTGCTTCCCCTGGAAACCATGGAGACAGGACTGCCACTCTCTAGCTGGATGGAGCCAGCTCCTGGCAGAGGAGCAATGCTACTACTGGTCAGCAGAAGCCCACATCCCTTGGGATTCTTACTCCTTCCTTGTGAAGCTGCTGTTCTCTGGGCAGTGTGAAGGGAGTGCGTGCATGCACACGAGGTTTGCCCTCCTATGGCCTCTCTGCTGCTGGATGGGGAGCCGAATGGGGTTGGGATTTGTCTTGTAAGGAAGAGCCCTTGATGCCTGAGTGTGGATGGATGCAGGCTTTCTTCCATTCCCAGAACCCACATGGCAGCTAACAACTGTCTGTAACTCCAAGATCTGATACCCTTACACAGATATACATGCAAGCAAACTACCAATGCAAATAAAGAAAAATAAATAAATAAATTATTTTTTAAAGTTTTAGATTTCAAAGACTCTCTGGAGAGGGTATCTCAGTGGTTAAGAACATTTTCTGCACAATCATGAAAACTAGAGG
This sequence comes from Cricetulus griseus, assembly GCF_003668045.3. Classification (NCBI taxonomy): domain Eukaryota; kingdom Metazoa; phylum Chordata; class Mammalia; order Rodentia; family Cricetidae; genus Cricetulus; species Cricetulus griseus. The sequence goes on from NC_048600.1 coordinate 117,296,785, forward strand.
TCAGATCACAACACTCAACAAACTGGGCATGCCAAGCATGTCCATAACCTAGTTCTTAGGAGGATCGGGGCAGGATGATCTCTGGGGCTTCCAGCACAGAAAATCTGCATCCCAGGTTCAGGGACAGACCCTGCCTCAAAGAAATAGGCAGAGAGTGATAGAGAACAATGCCCATTTCTGACCTGTACACCATGTGAATATACAGACATGTTACACATGAATACATTAGTAAGTAAATAAGTAAAAAGTCTTTTTTTAAAAAGAAAGTTTGCATCTTGAGCATTTCAAGTTTTAGATTTCAGCTCAGGAATACTCACCCTTTTTGTTTCATTCTGAGACACGGTCTTCTTCCTATGCAGCTTTGGCTGCTGTGGAACTCACCGTGTAGACCCGGCTGGTCTCAGACTCACAGAGATCTACTACCTCTGCCTCCCAAGTGCTGGGATTAAAGGCGTGCGCCACCTGTCCAGCCTGGGCTACCTGCCCTGTGGTAGCATCATATGAGTGGCTCAAGGGCTCTGTCTGTAGGAAGTGGACTCATTGTCTGAAGGGAAGTGTAGACCTTGGCCACTTTTCAGCCTGTGCATCACTACCCCTCCCCAGGATGGTTCTTAGGGATGTCTAAGCAGCTGATTCTCACATAGATTGGATGAAAATATGTCTATAAATATTCATGCATGGATATGCACTTGATTATATACATAGCGTTACACAGGTATATACCTAACTAGAGACAGCTGAAATGTAGCCACCATAGCAGTTGGTGAGGCTGGATCCTGGGCCGATGGTGTTCACTGTATCATTTGGGCAACTCTTCTGTAGGTTTGAAATGTTCCAAAATAGATATTTGCGGGAAGGAGTACCAGCCAGCCCTCTGCCCTTCTGCCACCATGGAAATCGAGCCCATATGGTTTGACAGTTTAGTTCATTGAAGTGTTGGTGGGGGGCAGGAACTCTTGGTCTGCGGTTGTCCAATGTCCACACTTCCAGGGTCCGGGTGTTCTGCTCTACTGACCTGTGGAGTGGGAGGTCCTGGGCTATGGTGGGGACACGCTGACTCAGCAAAGTGCACTGACTGAAGCACGTGCCTGGCAGCCTGTTCCTCCCAGCACTGCCGTGGCCCAGCCTCCAGCCCCAAACCTCCGATTCTGCCCGTTGTCTTTCCTCCACCTCATAACCCTTGCCTAGATTTCTCTTTCCCTTTCCTATTTCCTCCTCCGCTGCCTCCCTGCCAGCACTTATTAAACTTTAAATAATTCCCCTTGGGCTGGCGAGATGGTTCTCTGGGTATTGCCACACAAATACAAACCAAACCTAATGACCTGAGTCACCTCAGAACCAACCCATGGTGGATGGAGAGAACCAACTCCTGAAAGGTGTCCTGTGACCGCCATACGTGTGCCATGGTACACATCTGTATGTGCACACATACACATAATTAAAGCTCAAAAAGTATTGATAATTAAAGAATAAATTAAATGAGCAATCCTCATCTTTATGAGGTAAAGCCAGTGTCTCCTTCATTCATCCTTAGCCCTCCTCCGCCTTTCCCAACTGGGTATGAGTTAGTCTGTTTGTGTGGGGTATATTTTTTGCTTTCTGTGCTGAGATTTGAACCCAGGGCCTTATTCATGCTAGGTACCATTGAGCCACATTCTTCTCATTATTTTCATTTTAAGACAAGGTCTCCCTAGGTTGCCCAGGCTGGCCTTGGCCGCCTCATGTAGCCCAGGGAAGCTTTCAACTTTTGATCCTCCTGCCTCAACCTCTGAAGTAGCTGAGATCACAGGCCTGCACCACCAGGCCCAGCTCCAGACAGATGTTTGCTAAGGCATCTTTGACATTTCCAATATGGTCACCCCCTTCACAGGAATCCATAGAGGCCTGGACTTTGCCTTTCTCTCAAAACTACCTTGTAGTTGTCAGCAGAGCCAGGTAGATACCTCAGTAAAAAGCAAGTCCCCAAGTCTCAGTGGCTTCACAGGTCTAGTGCACTGCCTGTCATGTTTTCCAGTCTGATCTTCCTTGAGTCCTAAGGACTTCTGTAGTTTACTGCCCTGGGGCCTTTCCATGTGCCAGCCCCTCTACCTGGACTGTCCCTTCCTCCTGTCTCCCTTTGGGTCTCAGCATGAATCACGTCCCCAGGGAACTTTCCTCCAAACCTGTCCCGGCTTGTGACCTACTTAATAGGAAAATACAGGAAGAGCTCAATAAACGTTACCCACGCCTCAACGCAAAACCAAAACCTCATTGTTTTTTAATCCCTGCTTAAACCTCCCCTCTTTCCTTGTTAGTCTCTCCACCTGTGATCCAGTCCTCTAATTCTCAAGTATAGAGTGTTCTGGGGGTGTATTCATATCCACAACACGCACGTGTGTATTACAAATGCCATTTTTTTTTAAACTGCTAATAGGTCCCTGGAGCACAGGCTCCTAGGCAGGTGACCACGTCACTTGGTCCCTGAGTCATCCACCTCTGACAAGCTAAGTTCCTGTATGGATGAGGTCTGGTGCTCCGAGGAGGGGTATACAGGCCTGTAGAACTTACCTTGTTGCTAAGGACTAAAGGAGGGGATGGTGAGATGGCTCAGTGGACAAAGGCATTTGCCATCAAGCCCGACAACTTGAGTTTGGTTGGCGGACTGAGAGAACTGACTCCTACAAGTTGTCCGCTAACCTTCCATGCGCGTGTCATGGCATGCACGTACACACATACATAAAGAGATAAGCAGATAAATAAATAAATAGCTGAACGAGAACATTAAAGGAGCGGGAGCTGAGATGCTCTCCAGGGTCTTGGATTTTGCTTTATCCCAGCATGTCACAGAGCAGGAAATTGGGGCTCAGCGTATATCATTTACCCAAGATCACACAGCCAAGAACCAGAACCAGCCTTTGAGCTCAGCTTCATGATGTTTTTGTTTGTGAGTTCATTACAATAAAATTGCATTTACTTTCTTTTTTAAAAGAGCCAGATCTGTCAGCCACAGCCTGTTTTTGAAATCCCTCCCCACCCCCCCCATAACTGCTTGATTTCCAAGATTAGAACAACTATCTATGTCTTTCATCCCCAGAATATGATCACTATTGCTTAGAAATGAGCCCACAATAATTCCAAATGCACCTATTTCTGCTTTGTCACAGCTGCTCAGTCCCTGCCAACAGACCCGAGAAGTAGGTCACGGCTACAGGGATCACACACTGGCTGATGATTCTGTTTCCGGGACCAAGTGAAGGCCAAAACCTGCCAGGAGTGTCACTCTCCATGGGCCCTGTTCAGGTTTCATATCCTGTCCTGGGGAGCCATGGCCAGTTTTCACACTTCTGAGTTTTGCCTTCTGGAATTCTCTGTCTGTGGCTGCTGTGTGAGGCAGTGTCTAAAGGAGCAGGCTTTGGCAATAAGCAGGCATTTGATGAGCTAGGAGCACCTCTCTTCAGTCTCCTGGGGGCCACTGACAACTGATGCCTGCTGGATACTGAAGGAGGGTTGTCCCTTATCCCAGCCATTCTACAGAACAGTGGCATCCCGTCATTAGCTGCCCAGAGCTCATCTTTGCCTTAACAGCTCCCTTCTCTCTATGACAAAATTATCTTCAAAAAAATAAATAAATAACCATAGGACATGCCCACCCAGGGACCGACAGGAGTATTGCCAGGCGTTGATGGTGCATGCCTTTAATCCCAGCACTAGGGAGGCAGAGGCAAGGGGATCTCTGTGAATTCAAAGCCAGCCTGGTCTACAGAGTGAGTTCCAGGACAGGCACTGAAACAATACAGAGAAACCCTGTCTCAAAAAAAAAACAAAAAATAAAATAAAATAAAAAAAGATTAAAAATAACCATGGGATGAGATGATTATAGCAATAACTAAAAAAGAAACAGTTACTTTAATTAACTGTTGTATATTTCACTGTGACAAGACTTTTGTGAAAGTTAAAGTAAGTGTCTGGGCATGGTGGTGCATCCCTTTAATCTCAGACTCATTAGGCAAGGACAGGTGAGTTTCTGTGAGTTCAAGGCCAGCCTGGTCTGTATAATGAATTCCAGGCCTACTACATAGTGAGACCCTGTCTCAAAGCAAAATCAAATAAAATAATTAAAAATTGTAAGTAAATGTTAGGCAAGGTGTGGTGATCCCAGCACATGGGAGACAGAGGCAGGAAGCTCAACAAAAGTTCAAGGCCAGCCTGATCTACATAGTGAGTTCTGGGTCAGCCAGGGCTACAAAACAACCCTGTCTCAACACTACCCACCCTGAGAAATAACACAGAAAAATGGGAAGGGGAGCCGGGCACAGTGACATATGCCTGTAACTCCAGTGTGTGGGAAGCAGAGACAGAAGGACTGCTGTAAGTTTAAGAACTGCCTGGGTTGCATAGCAAGATTTTGTCTTAAAGGTGTGGGGGCTGGGCATATAGTTGTTAGAGCACTTGCCTAGCATATGTGAGGCCCTGAGTTCAGTTCCCAGCACTGCAAAGGGAAAAAGAAAAAAAAACCAATATTTATTTGTATATTCCTATGATTGCAGCCTGACAGCACAAAACTCTGTGGGGTTTTTTAGTTTGGGTTTTTTGTTTGTTTGTTTGATGCAGGGTCTTACTCTATAGGCCTGGCTGGCCTGGAACTTGTGACCAGTCTCCTTGCCTCGGCCTCTTGTGTTGTGGTTACAAGCTTGAGCCACCACAAAAAGCTGTCTGCTTTTACTAGCTGGTTCGTTAATAAATGGATGTAGAGGGAAGGGAGGTGTCTCCAAAAGTCACCTACATTTAACAAGCGCTAAACCATACCATTACAGTTTTGCTTTTCTATGAACTTTTTAACTTTAAACAGTAGAAGTCTTTATTTCTTTTCTTTCTTTTTTTCTCTCCCTCCCTTCCTTCCTTCTTCCTTTCTTTCTTCCTCTCTATGTAGTCAATGATGTCCTTAATTGCTAATCCTCCTGCCCCCACCTCTGAAATTACAGGTGTGTATCATCACACCTAGTTTGTGTAATTCCAAGAGTTTTGTGCATCTTATACGGACACTGTATACACTGAGCTATATCCCCAGTCCAGTATGATTTTTAAAAATGGGTGGGGAGGGTGAGATGGAGGTGTGTGTGTGTGAGTGAGTGTGTGTGTGTGTGTGTGTGTGTGTGTGTGTGTGAAGGATTTATGGTTCAACAGTTAGGGGTGTAGTCTGCTCCTCTAGAGGACCCAGGTTCAGTCCTGGCACCCTTTTCAGGTGGCTCACAACCTTCTGTGTCTCCAGCTCCAGGGGTCTGATGCCTCTGGTCTCCTTGAGCAATTGCACACATGTGCACAGACCCACACCCAGACACACATATATACATATAATTTAAAATAAATCTTTAAAAATATAACTCAAATTGAGTAAAATATATCCTAAGTAAAAATTTATACTTACTAATCAAAAATACAGTTTTCAATCCAGTCTTCCTTTTTCATATCCATTCATTCATTCATTCATTCATTCATTTGGGCTACACTGGGAATGACACCAGGGCCTACATCAGGCATGCTTGGCAGGCGCTCTACCACTAGCCAAACCCCCAGCTCTTGCTTCATACTTTGTTATTTTCTTATTTAGCTTCGTCTTTTTTAGATGGGATCACCTGTAACCAAAGCTAGTCCTGAGCATGTCATATACCTGAGGGTGACTTTGAACTCCCAATCCTTCTCTACCTTCACCTCCTGAATGCTGAGTTTACAATGTCCATCACTGTGCCTGGCTCTTTTTCACACACTTACGCAAATAAAACCTTCAGGTGGTCACACACAGTGACAGAATTAAAGGCCCTGGCCTCCTGTGTCTCTGTCTTTATCACTATGCTCTTGTTCAAACTGGGGATCTGCCACTCAGGAGAGAGGCACATGTTGCCCCCAGCAGCTGGGAATTCTGACTGCTCAGATCTTACCCTTGAACACATGTATGTGTCTCAGTCCCAGTATATCCGTGCTGACCACAAAGCTGGGAGTGTTCCAAATAATTTCCACAGGGAAACAAAGTGTGTTAAAGAATGATTTCTTTGAAATGCTCATCTGGACTTTATGTACATGTTAACTCAATAGAGATGGCGCCAATTGTTCATAACTTAGACAGGGAAAGTATTTCGTCCAAGAGGATTGTCTTATCACAGACTGTTAATAGACTGTTGGCCTGCAATGCTAAAAGCAAGCTAACCAGCTTTTAGTCATGTGATTTGGTGTTTCTGTTTTGGAAGGGGGTGTTTGTTTTTTCTGGGTTTTAGTTGTTTATTTTACTGTTTTTGAACTCTGGGGTCCACCTCTCTATTACTTGTCCTGGAGGAACTATTTGTCCCCAACAGCACATTCCAAGCCCATGTCGTTGGAGAGTCGAAGGAAGATTGTAGCATAGCTGGGCCAACCTTCCTAGGACTGGGAAACTGAGGCCTCTAACACAAAATGCCTTTTGTTCAGAGCAGAGCAGCCCACCTGCCAGGTCTGAAACCCCATGATCTTCCTTCTGGAAGGAGGAAGACTCTCTGGGTTCTAGTTCTGCTGTTCTTGGTATTCTGAATATTTTTGCACATCAAAATGTTTTCGGGTGGCTTTTTATATTATATTAACTTCTAAAAAATAAATAATAATATGCTAGATTGAGAAGATAAACACAAGTGATTATTGTGAGCTACAGTCTTTTTTTAAGGCTTATTTATTTTTTATTGGATGTGTATGGGTGTTTTCCCCCCACATATATATCTGTGCTCCACGTGCATGTCTGGCATCTAAAGAGAGCAGAAGAGTGTCAGGTCCCCTAGAATATGAGGGACAGATGGCTGGATGCTTGGAGTTGAACCTGGGTCCTCTGGAAAAGCAGCCAGTGCTCTTAACCACTGAGCCATCTTTGCAGCCCATGAGCTGAATGTCTAACAGGCTTCTCATAGGAGAAATGATGTAACTCTCAGGGTTTGCACTGTGTGTTTTTTTCCTTTCCCTTATGATCATTAGTGAGTATTCATTTAAAAACCACTCATCGAATCTACGTGGTACTTACTTCATTCTGTTCTCAGAGAGTAGTATGTATTGTGAGTTTTAAATTAATTTTTAAAAATCTTAATTGGGACCAATAAGATGGCCCAGTGAGTAAAGGTGAGGGTCACACAGGCTTGGTGACCTGAGTTGGATGCTCAGAGTCCATATAAAGGTGAAAAGAGAGAACCATAAAGTTGTTCTCTGGCTTCCACATGTGTGTCCCCCCCCCTCTCTCTCTCTCTCTCTCTCACACACACACACACACACACACACACACACACACACACACGAGAATGATGATGATAATGATAAGTAAAATAAAGTTTAAGAAACCCTTAGTTGGACAGTGGCCCTTTTACTGGCTGAGGCTGCTGACCAGGTAGACCCAGGCAGCACCTGACGAGTGTGAGACTGCAGGGCGTAACACTTCTCAGAAACACAGAAGCTGCTGGCCTGGACTAGCACAACCCAAGAGGAGAGGCCAGCATCTTGTTTTCTCTTTGTCACTAACTGGCTGGGCCACTTCCCACATCTTGATCAGCCCCATCACAGTGGCATCCCCTTCCCATAGAGAAGGAGGACCCTGGGACCTGAGGCCTCTCTTGGGTTTCTCCTTTGAGTCTAACCATTGTGGGTTGGTGACTGGGAAAAGCACAGGCAAGCGCTTGGCTCTGTCTAGATGAGCTAGCTGCCTGCATCCCGGCCTCCTGGGGTGACCTCCCTGGAAAGGTCAGCAGCTGATGCTATGCTGGGACTTGTCTCTCCTGAGAGACCTCCTCCTGCTCGCAGCAGTCTGGGCAGCCTCCCGGGGTACCCTGCCCCAGCTCCGCTCTTCCCACCTCCATTCGCTTTCCTTTCTCCTGCTCACAAGGCCAGGGCTCCACTATGCAGCTTGATCGTGCTCCTGGCCAAAGGCTGCCTGGAACAGTGGTCAGGGGTGGGCCTGCAGGGGCTCTGATGCTCACCAGTCCTGTCCTTTGGAACCCAGAGGTGGCAAAGGAATCTGGATTCTGCAGGAATCAGTGACTTCCCTAACAGCCCAAGCCAAAACCTGAGGACAATGCTCTTCATCTCCTGCTAACTTCTAGCTCAGTCTCTGACTCCTGTGGTCCTCAGGGAGCTGTCCACTGAAGCTGGTACAGACTATCAGCCACCCGTGGGCCTCGTGTCTCTCCAATCTGGGTCCTTCCAATAGATGCTTTCCCACCCCACCCCTCTGTCTCTCTCTCCACCTCAGAAGAGCTTGTGTGGTAACACACGCAGGTCCGGAAGTGAGACCAGGAGGGCTGTGTGGAGTTCACTCTGAGCATCCACTCTTGTACTCTGTCACTTATTCATGAAGTGCCTGGCCCAGGCAGAAATATTAAGTTGTTTCCAATAATTCAAAATAAGTCATTCAGGAGTCTCTACCATTGAGATGCTTACCGCCAGGGTTGTGGTGTGATGGTGATAACCTGCCTGCCCAATGTCAAGAGGAAGACAAGGAAGTCAGTGATTCCTGTCCGTGTTTCCAGATTGTTAGATTCCAACCCAACCCTCCAGGGAAGGAGCCAGGATCAGGGAGACCAACTATGCAATTCTTCCTAAGTGAGGGTGGTGCTGATAGACCTGTCTGCGACACCCCCCACCTTCCTCTGCACTCCCAGCCTTGGAGGGTGTGGGCAGGGGTCCCAGCATCTTCCCGGCAGCCACCTTGTCTCCTAGTACATGATACCTGCCCTTTCCTTTTTCCTTAATGTGTTAACCCAGCACCTGCTGTGTGCCCCTCTGTGCAGGGATAGTTGGTTGATCTGCAGGTCCCTGAAGACAACCTTTGCCAGAGTCTTTTTCCAGTGCCCCTCTGCTTCCTGGTAGGCAGCAGCCCACATCCCATCACCGACCTGTCCTCTGGGATTCCTGCCTCCAATAGCAATCCTGAGATTGTACAAACAGTGGGGAAGCCACCTTGGCAGCTTAACACAGACAAAATTTCCTGAGCGACATGGTTTGAGTCAAAGCCAGATTGACAAGCATGGAAATCTGTGTATAAACCATTCCTTGGGGTGAATTGCTTTTTACCCTATGGAGCCAGAGGGCCCTGCTGGGAGATTGAAGACAGGAACGCTGAGGCCAACCAGCACCAGTCTCTGCAGGCCAGCTGGGAGTCCTACCTTCTGTCCAGGCTCAAAGGCCAGCTCTATTTTTAGACATGGCCAAAGAAAAGAAATTTAATTTCATGTCCCTTATGCAATGTTTTATTTAAAGTATTTTGTTGTTAAATTTGTTTTTGTTTTGTTTTGTTTTGTTTTTAGACAATGTCTCACTATGTTATTCTGGCTGGCCTAGATTCACTATGTAAACCAGGCTAGCCTTGAACATGTAATAATTCTGCCTCGGCTTTTCACGTATAGCTTGCCAGCAGTTTAAGCACAAACTCACCACACCCACCCGAATGTGGTTTGGCTAGTGACTCCTGAAAAACACTAGAAGACCCAGAGTAGACATGCACCATGGTCATAGTTTTCATTGACAGGTTTTCACTGTTGATATGCACATGTACACACAGTACACACAGTCAGTACACACACACACACACACACACACACACACACACGCAGAGAAATGTTTTGTCATTTTCAATTTTCCAAGTAGAATTTCATTTCCTACTATAAGCCTCAGTTGTTCGAACTTCTTTCTTATTCCTTCCTCCCCTCCCACCAGCCCCCTCTCTGTTTCTGGACAAGACTCCTGTCCAGGCTCTCTTTGGGTCACTCTGTTGCACAGTGGGCATTTGGCATCCAGCAAGGCTGCTGCTTCAACAGTGTGTCCTTGAGGCCCAGAACCTAAACGTGTGCCCGGGCCTCCTTTTCCCATCTCTCCCTGACCCAGATTTCTGCTCTGTCCACTCTAATTGGTCCAGGTCTGCAGTGCGCTGCCAGCCCCTCCTCAGTGGGCTGGACTCATTTGCCCAAACGAGAGTGTGTTCATTGCTCCTCATCACTGTCAACATGGCAGATGTGAGCAAACACTGCTGTGGAGAAAATGCAAGCTCACAAAGGGAGTCTCCCGGGGCAGTGCCCATGTACTTTTGAAGACACACTTGTTCTCTCAGCCGCCTGCACGTTCTCTATAAAAGTAGTATTTGTTAATAATTTCTACTGGCCCTCTTTGCTCTTGCAAGGGCCTCTGTAGGCCCCTCACCCCTCCTACCAAGTGGTTGGCTTCACAGAGGGTGTGCCAGGACAGGGTTTTGGCATGGTCCCCGGGGTGTCACGGGACCAAGAGATGATCTCACAGGGTCCACCATCTGCCCTGCCTGGCCAGAGGCTGCATCGGGAGGGCCAAGGGGCACCACGTGCCCTTGGTATTTTCAAACAAGAGCCCTTAGAGAGAGCAGACAATTCTCACAATCTTCCTTTTGCTGATGGTTATTTCTCTCTGGTAGGCTCCCAATTCTATAAAACTCCAGGGGCTTCTGCAAGGGCAGGCTGGGGTAAAGTATTATTCTAACATAACCCAAGGAAAGCCTGTCCCGTTTCGAGGATCTGGGAAGAGAGGGGACTGTTTGGTCTGAAAATACAAGTATCCCTATAAGGGTTCAGTTGCATTGTTGGACGGTCAAGCTTTAATGATAATTACCAGAGATGGAAAGCACATGTATTCATCTTATAGACACTTGAGGCTCAGAGAGGTTGAGTGGTTGGCCTAGGGTCACACAGCTAGTAATGAAGGATCCAGACAATCAGGCCAGAGTGTGTTGGGAACTCTGTCCCTGCTGCCACTATATAGAAGGGTTGAGGCAACCGGATATGGTGGCACATGTCTGTACTCGGCACTTGAAAGGCTCAGCAAGGGAGATCAAGTATTCAAGGGCAGCCTGTTGCAGCATAGTGATACCCCTCTCCCCACCCCTCCATTGAAGAGAGAATGCAAATCTCATTGTCCTTGACCCAGGGAGGCATTTCTTACATGTGTTCTTGGACATGGTTTGTTTTCCGTCCTTCAGAGACAACACCAAGTTCAGGTCATTCATTACTGAGAGACAACTGCTGGTTAGCCAGCCCTCCTGACACCAGCCCCTCCCCCAAGTCCCTCAGGACACATCCTCAGACTTAGAAAATAGGAATGAAGACCTCTGAAAAAAATTGCCCCCTTCCCTTCCCAATTCTCCTCTCCCTTTCCTGGCTTCCTTGTTGTCCCCATCTAATGAAATATCTTTGCAAAAGAGCCAATTTCGGCCTGTTTCCTGTGACCTTTTGAACTCCCGAGTCTCACACACATACACACTACTTATGTAAATCCCCAGCAAGCTGAGACTCTCTGATGGAAAGTTCCAGGCTCAGCTCATCCCCCAGATCTGCCTCATCTTCCCTGTGCTTCCCATCACTCACCCAAGGACTGCACTAGGAATGAGGAGCTAGCACCCCATCCTGTCCCTCCCCCTCCCCTCCAGCTGGCTCACCCTGTCCATGGCTGCCTTCTCTCACCTCCATCAAAGCAGAGCTTAGGTGCCGGGCAGTGGTAGTGTCTTTAATCCCAGCACGAGGGAGGCAGAGGCAGGCGGATCTCTGTGAGTTCAACCCAGCCTGGTCTACAGAGCGAGTTCCAGGACAACTAGGGCTGTTACACTGAGAAACCCTGTCATGAAAAAAACAAAACAAAAGCAGAGCTCAGGTTAGCCCCTGAATGCTCCTCTGCTTCTCTATTTTCTGAAGTCCCCTTACTCAATGTCCACGTGTCCTGGTGACACGTCTAATGCCCCACCTTCCACACACAGTTTCAGTGACACTCACAGCCACCTTGCATGACAGCCACAGCACTGCCTGTTACATGAAGACACTGCAGCTTGGATAGGGTGGGTGGCCCCAGCATCTCCCCTCTGGTGAGTGTCCCAGCTGACTTAAACCTGGCTTTTGACCCCACACTTGTCTAGCCAAGTCTGCAGAGAGGGAGATTGAGCCCCTCAGAGCTACACATTTGGCGCCACCAATTGATCTTAGTAAGCTGGACCTGCTACATTCTGGGAGGAGGTGGGTGAGGTTGGTAGGTGGGTCTTCCCAGTGCAAAGAGGCTTGATACAAGCAATGTAGGCATCTCCAGATCTGAGGTCTGGCTTCAGAGGAACAAAAAAAATGGTCCTCTGGAGGTTCTCCTGTGAACAGGCAGCCCCTGCCATGAAGATGAGGCTGTGCTTCCAGGGCCTTCAGAAAGGACAGATGAGGACTGAGAAGGTCCAGTGGGGAAATAGCACTTGTGAGAGCATGAGGACCTGTAAAGCCAGGTGCTGTCCCATGAGTGTCTGTAATCTCAGTGACACAAGAGGCAGAGATGGAGTCTCTCCATAAGCTGGCAGGTGAGCTAGCCTGGAAAATGCAGAGGCAAAGAGAATGGGAAGGGTGAGTTGAGACAAGGTCTCACTATGTAGACCAGGCTAGCCTTGAACTAACAGATCCCCCCCCCCACCTCTGCCTCCTGAGTGCTGGGATTACAGGCATGCCCCTCCTTTAAGGCTGAACTATTTAGCCATTATCAGTAGTTACAAAGTATTTAGTTCAAACAAGCAAACAAAACCTCCAGAAACTCTTACTTAAAACCAGAATTGTAGCCAGGCACAGAAGCACACACCTCTAATCCTAACAAGGTCTGTTCGTGTCGGGATTGAGGGGTGGTTGGTAAGCAGGAAGATCATGAGTTCAAAGCTAGCCTGGGCTACATAACAAGATATTTCAAAAACACCAGAACTGTCCTCTCAGGCACAGTGTGTGACTTTTCTAGGCTGGTGGACACTGGCCAGCTGACATCAGCCATGACATCTGCACGCTCATGGCCGAGACACCTCCTTCTCTGAAGCCACTTCCACTCATCTTTTCACACAAGCGCTGATTATTCTTCCATGATAGAGGCCCAGAGTCATCCCAGCTCCTCGCCATCAGGAGCCTCCCCCATGTATGCCCCGTTTTCCCACATTTAATATGGCGGGCAGGGGGAGTGTCTATTATTGCTCAGTTCTAGAATATTGTGGTAAACAGTGTGATATGACCATGAGCTCAGAGGTTGGTGAGGCTGTCTTCCCTCCAGCCTCTCAGAGCACCTGCCCCACCTACCTGAGCTGCCAGGACCTGGCTTCAAGAGCAAAGACTTTTAAGCCTTGGAGGATCCATCTGGTCCTTTAGAGGCAGCCTGATCCCCTAGCCCTCCTGTGTCCTTACAGAAGGGCTTTCCTCAGAGCCTGGGCTCCAGTGGAGGCAAGGCTACCAGCTGCTGCTACAACAGCCTCTGTATGGAAGAGTGACAGAGCTGGACACAGGCATTCGCAGTCAGAGAATAAATACAAGGAGAAGGTCCTCCGAGGAAACCAGGGTTTCCCTTTGGATGAGCCTTAGCTATCATCAGCCACTGCTGATAACTCATGTAGGCCAGGCTAGACTCAAACTTGATGTGTAGCTGAGGGTGGCTTGAACTCCCTCCATCTCCCGAGCACTAAGTTTTTTGTTTGTTCGTTTGTTTGTTTGTTTGGTTGGTTGGTTGGTTGTGTTCGCTTTGGTTTTTAGAGACCAGGTTTCTCTGTGTAGCCTTGGCTGTTCTGGAACTCACTCTGTAGACCAGGATGGCCTCAAACTCATACAGATCTGCCTGCCTCTGCCTCCCTAGTGCTGGGATTCAAGGCATGTGCCTGGCCAAAGTACTGAGTTTTGAACCCTGCCTCTCTTATATACTTTTTGTGTGACTTTGAGGAATCACTCTTTCTAAGCCACCTGTGGAAGCAGGCACAGTAACCAACTGTTGTAGGAATTAAATAAACCAATACCAGGAACTGTTTGAAACTTGGTTCCTGCCCTTGGGAGAATCCTGCTTCTTCCTAAAGACCCTGACAGGTTCAAGGGCAACAGAACAGGTAAGGCGAGCAGAGGGGAGATGAGTTACACAAGCCCAAAACAGCTTCTTTTTAAAGGTTTCCCCACTTTGTGTGGATTCCGGGTTCACCTGCATGTACATATTGTACCACATGCTTGCCTGGGGCCCAGAGAGGTTAGAAAACGGCACTGGAGTTGTGAATGGTTGTAAACCACCATGTGGTGCCGGAAACCGAACCTAGGTCCTCTGCAAGAACAAGTGCTCTTAACCACTGGGCCATCTGTCCAGCCCTTGATTTTATGAGACAGGGTCTTACTATGTAGTCCAATCTGGCCTTGTTCCTGAGCGCTGAGATTATAGGTCAAAAATAGCCCTTGAGAGCAAAGCCCATTGGGAGGTATTTTGGGGACTCTATATCTAGTTGCTTTTCAGTACATATGTGTGATATCTATTTTTGATTTAGTGGGTTTCTTTTCGGGGAAGGGCTTCTTTGTTGAGATGGTCTCCCTATGTAGCCCTGGCTCTCCTGGAATTCACTATGTAGACCATGCTGGCTTTGAACTCCCAGAAATCCGCCTGATTCTGCCTCTTGAGTGCTGGAGTTAAAGGCATGTGCAACCACTCCCATATAGGATGTTGTTGTTGTTTAAAAAGAACAAAAAAAAATTAAAAAAATAAGTCACTTTTTGGAGCTAATTCAAATGCTGTAAATTTCGTGCGTGTTTTCAGAACATTCACAAAGCAATGCAGTCATCCCTATTATCCGAGTCCAGTTTGGGTTTTTAACCAGAGGCGGGTAAGGACAATCACTCCTTCCTTTGGATCAGAACCGGACTGGCAGTGACATTCCGCTGAGTCACAGCGCGGGGACTGACGTCTGGTGCCCCCTAGCGAGGTTTGAGCGCGGCTGAAAAACTCCACCCGGCGCCGCCCCGGGGACCGCGGTCCACCTGCACCTGGGAAGCTTCTGGGGTCTCAGTCTCCCAGTGTGTCCGCTGCGCTGAGTCACGGACCCCAGACCAGCCTCACTCCGGCTTTCCCTGAACTCTCCTCCCCCTCCTCTTATACAAAGGAATGATAGCTTGTGGGAAACGCAGCGGTGCCACACAGTAGTTTAAGAGATGGGTTTTACTGTCAGAAGAACTGAGTTCGAAGCCTATCTACACTAGCTACAAGGGTTACTTACTCAAGCTCTCCAAACCTCGGTTTCCTCGGGTACAGGGAGGTACTAATTATTTCTCCTGGGGTGGTTGCACTTCAGAGATTACCCTGTAAACTCCTGGGGCTGGAGTTTAGAAGCCATCCTATTTAATTACCGAACTACCAGAGAGTGTTGAGGGCCCTCCCTTACCCAAAGAGCTCCCCAGAAACTCAAGTGCTGGTTAGTAAACAGTTTTGCCATGAGCAGGACCCAGGCAATGAAGGAAGCCTATTGTATCTTCTCCTTAGCAAGAAATGCCCCCAGACTGGGGACCTGCAGTCCAGGGGTGGGGTGGTGAGGTCTCATCTCCCTTGGGAAGAAGGTTGGAAGATCTGGGACTTAAGAAACACCAGGGCTTCCTCCTGGAGCCTGCAGAGGAGTTCTCCCCAGGGAATGGCTAATTGGTATTTGTAGACTTCCCCTGCAAGTCAGGCCTCAGCCCCAGCACCATTGGGAACCTTGCCCCCAGGGTGACAGGGTGGGAAGCCAGAGGGCATCAGCCAAGTCCTTGGTAGACCCCAGTGTCTTACAAGTCTGTCAAGTCCCTGGAGCCTCTTGCCTGACTAGGATCCCCATCCCACCCACCTTAAAGGTTTATGGTGAGCTCGGCCTCTCTGCCGTGGAAAGGAGCCCAGGGAAATGAAATGGCAGACATGTTGAAGAGAGCAAGCAGTGATCCAGGGCAGTTCCAAAGGGGGCAGTGAGGGTCAGATGCTGAGGTTCCCCTGTCCACCTCCTAACACTTTAGAGGGCCACCTGAGATGTCAAATGGGCTGTATAGAAGACTTGCAGCCTGGTAGACAGAAGATGGATGTCTTTCAGCCTGGAAGTTCCTGTTCCTTAGGAACAGGAAGGCCTGGGGCTTCATCTGCACATCCCTGGGCCTCAGAAGGTCTGGGAAATGTATGTGCTAGGATGAAAATGGCGATGTAAATGGAGATACTTATTTGAAAGGATAGCCTGCACAGGCACGCCCTATGGGCAGCACACAGTGAATAGCACCCCTTTTTGGCTGGTGCCAGGTAAGCGCTTCCTGATGCCAGGTACTGGGGCTCTGAGGCATCGGGTGCCCCGTGGGGCTTTTCTACTCCCGTGTCATCAGTGTGGGCCATAAGGCTGGGGAAAGGGTCACTGCTTCCCGCTCTCCAGGGATCTGTTCTTTCTGGGGTTTTGGTCCAATGGACCCTCAAGGATGTTCCAAAACATTCTTTCCTTTGCTCACCGTGCCTCTCTCCCTCTTTTCCTTCTGTCTTTCCTATGCTGCAGACGGAACACAGGGCCTTGTACACACTAGGCTAGTGTTCTACCATGGAGCTACATTCCTGTCTTGGCTTGACTCCTAGGACCTGAAACCCCCAGCTGACCTAGACCTGCCTTGGAGGGTATAAAAAAGGAGCAGAGTCTGAGGACAGATGCCCTCCCGGGTCATACAGTTTTTCCTATTCCCCACAAAGGAAAATAGTGGCCTTGAGATGTGCACAGTTTATTTTACATTGTGAATAGTAGCCTGTGATTTTAAGGATGACTTAACTTCTGCACAGACCCCTGTAATTCATCCCACTTCTGGAGGTTGTGTCTGGCCTTCTAGCCCTAACTGGGGATGTGTGCAGGGGCAGAGGAATCATTAGGAGCCAGGTCATGGCATGGACGGTGGTGTGTGAGTGTGTGCAATGAGACAACTGAGCAGCCAGCACACCCTGTTCCGTCATCCCCAACTGATAAACTGTAGGGCATCACCCAAATGTTTGAGTGATGCTTGGCTCTCCAGCTCCAAAGTTGGGAAGTATGGAAACTTTTAGAAATAGCTGAAGACAACCCGACATGGAAAGCAGGTAGAACTCCACATTGAGAATACAGGGAATATGGCCATACCACCCTGAATGTGAGTGGTCTCGTCTGATGCTAAGCACGGTTGGGCCTGGTTAGTGCTTGGTGGAAGAATACAGGAAGAGACTACAGGGAAGGGGCTCCTGCTGATAACTCATTTTCATTATTGTTATTATTTGGAGGGGTATTGCAAATATACTGGAGAAGGGGCAGGAAAGAGAGCTCAGCAGTTAAGAGCACTGGCTGCCCTTCCAGAGGACCCAGGTTCAATTCCCAGCACCCACATGGCAGCTCACAACTGTCTGTAATACCAGTTCCAGGGGATCTGACACTCACACACACATGCAGGAAAAACACCAATGCACATAAAATAAAAATGTAAAAAATATACTGAGAAGAGACAGGTCTGGGAATGTAAACCTGAATCCTATCACTCGGGAGGCTGAAGCAGGAGGATAGAGAGTTTGAGGCTCACCTGTGTCTCAAAAGTAAAAGGAAGGGGGGCTGGAGAGATGGCTCAGCGGTTAAGAGCACCAACTGCTCTTCCAGAGGACCTGAGTTCAATTCCCAGCAACCACATGGTGGCTCACAACCATCTGTTATGAGATCTGGTGTCCTCTTCTGGTGTGCAGGTGTACATGGAAGCAGAATGTTGTATACATAATAAAATAAATAAATCTTTTTTAAAAAAAGTAAAAAGAAGGGCTGAGGGAATGGCTTAGTGCATAAATTGCTTGTAACACAAGCGTCAGGACCCGAGTTCAAATCCCTAGAACTCACATGAAGCGAGGCATGCTAGCACGTGTGTCTGTAATAGCAGTGCTCCTAAGGCAAACTGGGAGATGGAGACAGGAAAGTAGCTGAAAGACAGGGCCTAGCCTGGTGTACAAAGCAGGAAGAAACCAAAATACTCTGCCTCAATTAATGTGGGGAAAAAAAGACAGACGCCCAAGGTTGTCCTCTCGCCTCCACCATATACCTAAGCACCTAAGCACACCTAAGTGGCATTTACACATACAAGTGTGTGTGTGCACTCATACACACACACACAAAAAAAAGTGATTAAAAAGGTAATATATTTAAAAAATAAAATAAGTGATAAATGGTGGTTCACGCCTCTAATCCAAGCACTCAAGAGGCAGAGGCAAGCCTGTGATTTCAAGGCCAGCCTGGTCTACAAAGAGAGTTCTAGGATAGCCAGGGCCACATAGTAAGACTCTGTCTTGAAAAAAAAAAAAAAATAGCCGGGCATTGTGGTGCACACCTTTAATCCCAGCACTCGGGAGACAGAGGCAGGCAGATCTCTGTGAGTTCGAGACCAGCCTGGTCTAAAAGAGCTAGTTCCAGGACAGCCTCCAAAGCCACAGAAAAACCCTGTCTCGAAAAACAAAAAAAAAAAAAAAAAGAACACAGGCTGAGCAAGTCATAACAAGCAAGGCATGGCATTGTTCCTCCATGGCCTCTACTTCAGTTCCTGCCTTGAGCTACCTTGAGCTCCTTCACTAACTTCCCTCCTCAATATGTGACCTGACAGTTGGAAGATGAAATAACCCTTTTTCTTCTCCAAGTCACTCTTCATTGTGATGTTTCATCATAGCAGTAGAAACCCAATTAAGAAACTGAATCGCCTAGAACCACACAGCCTTGGGGAAGGGATCTGCCTTCTGTCAAGCAGGGATCTGCAAACAGAACTGCCCTGTTTCCAGCCCCTTCTTTCCCTTGTCCACACAGTGTCCCTTTACCCTACCCCTCTTTGCCCAGCCATCAGGCCCCTGCCTCTAATATACTTATGGATTCTAATCTCCCTGCCTAACTGCAGTCTAAGTTTGAAAGCCAGTCTACCATTTTCTAAGGTTCACTTCTTGAGCCTACACCTTCCTTTCCATCTCCTCCACCCATGATCTAGTTCTGGACTCTGAACTTCCCCCCTGGACCATGGAAAGATGGCTCAGCAGTTAAGAGCACTGACTGCTCTTCCAGAGGACTCAGGTTCAATTCCCAGCACCCACAACTGTCTGTAACTCCAAGATCTGACACCCTCCCACAGACATACATACAGGCAAAAACAACAGTGCACATAAAATAAAAATAAAGAAATATTAAAATACTTTTTAAAAAATACATGCTGAGCATATACAGTGTTGACTAATCAATAGCCAGGCAGGCCATATTCCCAACCATTTGGGAGGCTGAGACAAGAGAATCCCTTGAGCCCAGGAGTTTGGAGAGTTGGCTCTGCAGTCAGTCGGCATTCACAAAACAAGAGAGGCCCTGTAATCCCCTTCCCTCAGAACTGCTGAACTACTTACTAGTCAGCAGCATTTCTTAGTGACATGGAAAGAGCAGGGAATGACCATAGGTCAGTTTCTTCATCCGGTGGTTTGTGATATAAGCTAATGCTATGGCAGATGGCAGGGATATTGAACACTCAGTGAGAGTGAGCATCAGTCTTCCTACTTTCAATGTTGTTCCTCCCTCCCTCCCTCCACAGAGGCAGGCAGATCTCTGTGAGTTTGAGGCCAGCTAGGGCTAGATAGTGAGTACCAGGACAATTAGGGCTGTGTAGAGAGACCCTGTCTCAAAAACCAAAACCAATGCCTCTCTGTCCTTGGTGATGACTGGACAAAGAGGGGAGCGAAGCTACAGGAGGCAACCCTGAGGTTTGTGTCAAGGAGGTCTAGACTAAGTAAGATAGTGTGAGGGCCCGGGGAGCTACAGGATGCTGTGTAAAGCCTGGAGGACAAGGGGTGCCTCTCTCCTTGTCCCCCAGCTCCACTACCCTAAAAAGTCAGGTCTCTGGGCTCAGCATCCCACCTATAACTCCCTCTCTTGCCTTATTTTCCTCCAGGCTTTGAACCAGAATGGCTGAACCCCGCCAGGAGTTTGACACAATGGAAGATCATGCTGAGGGCTACTCTATGCTCCAAGACCAAGAAGGAGACATGGACCATGGCTTAAAAGGTCAGTGGACAGCCATGCACAGCAGGCTAGTCACAGTGGAAATGAGCGTGTTTGAAAATTCACCTCCTTAAAGGCGGTGGTGGCGCACGCCTTTAATCCCAGCACTTAGGAGGCAGAGGCAGGCGGATCTCTGTGAGTTCGAGGCCAGTCTCATCTACAGAACGAGTGCCAGGACAGCTAGGGCTGTTACACAGAGAAACCCTGCAAAGGAAGGAAGAAAGAAAGAAAGAAAGAAAGAAAGAAAGAAAGAAAGAAAGAAAGAAGAAAGAGGGAGGGGGGAGGGAGGGAGGGAGGGAGGGAGGGAGGGATGGAGGGAGGGAGGGAGGGAGGGAGGGAGGGAGGGAGGGGGTTAGTTCACCTCCCCAGTGTGACAAGGATTGGGGAGAGGGTATCATCACTCTCAGCTCTATAGGATCTTCTTCACGTCCTTAGCTACACAAACTTGGCCATCTGGACTCTGTCAGACAAGAATAGGTTACTCTGGGATTCTGAGTCTATCAGTATTAGTGAACAGCATCAGCATGGTGGCGCTGGTCTATAATTCCAGTACTCAGAAGGCAGATGCAGGCGGATTGCTGCAAGTCCAAAGCCAACCTGGTTTATATAGTGAGTTTCAGTTCAGCCAGGACTGCATAAAAAGATCCTGTCTCAGACTGTCTCAGAGAGGTGGTTCTAGGATTCAGAACACTCGCAGCTCTTCCAGAGGACCTGAGTTTGGTTCCCAGTGCCCACTTCAAGCATCCCAGAAAATCTGTTGTCTGCAGCTTTGGGGAACTGATACCCTGTGCCTATGTGGCATTCGCAGATTCACACACATACGTATAAATAAAAATAATAGCAGTAAAATTTTAAAGCACCTCTCAAATTTAGCTTAATTAATTAAAACTGCAGTCTGTAATATCTGGCCACACTGACTTGGCCCCAATCTCTCCAAACTCACTGGTTGTCCATTTCACTGTGTACATGTGTTCAGGAGCTGTGGGGATGCTCAGACACACACATGCACACACACACACACACACACACACACACACACACACCAGAGAGAGCGGGGGGGGGGGGGGGGAAGAACAACATTGAAATTGCTACCCCTTGGAAGGTGCTGTGAAACAAGAGTGTGTTGTCCTACCCATAATTGTACTCCGCCCCAAAAGCCAAAGAAAAATAACATTTTCATCAAATTAAATCCTGCTACTGAGGGTTTAGAATGAGATGTTTGTAGGTGTGAAGTGACAGCTGTGACTTGGCAGTCACAGTCCTAACAACAGTTCAGATACGTACAAAAGACTGTTTTGAATAATGACAAGGAACCACACACTGAATACCAGAACAGAAAGTGTCTAAGTGGATGCTGAAAGTTGGAATAGAACTAGATCCAGCCAGAGAGGCTGTGGAGTGGGGGAGCTGGTCTTGAACGCGCATGCATTAAAAGGTGCTGATATGTACACTTTCCAGGCCTTCGCGGGTCGGGGTGGGGGGGGCTTCTTCTCCCTCCTCCCTGCCTCCAAGGATAATGTAAATGATGAGGATGAGAGCACAAAGTGAGTCTGAGGCCGACCTAGGATACGGAAGACACTGTGATAAAACAAAAGGAAAATATAAAAAGGGCCTTTCTTGAGCTACGCTTTAAGTGAGGCTGTGAAGTGTCACCCCTCACTGAAACTCCATCTGCCTTTCTTCTTTGTGTTCTGCTCTGCACATAGAACCAGCTCCCTTCTACCACCCTAGAACCCCAGAATCTCACTGTTGCCCCAAGGACAGCATCTGTCTCCACTGAATGTCCCAGCCACACTGCAACCTAGCAAGTGCCACCCATGCTCAGTGTTCCCTAACCTCTGGTTCACCATAGCCCTGGCCAGACTTTACATAGCATCCTGTAGCTCTCCGGGCCCTCACACTATCTTACTTAGTCTAGACCTCCTGGACACAAACCTCAGGGTTGCCTCCTGTAGCTTCACTCCCCTCTTTGTCCAGTCATCACCAAGGACAGAGAGGCATTGGTTTTGGTTTTTGAGACAGGGTCTCTCTACACAGCCCTAATTGTCCTGGTACTCACTATGTAGCCCTAGCTGACCTCAAACTCACAGAGATCTGCCTGCCTCTGTGTCCTGAATGCTGGGATTAAAAGCGTGTGCACCACCACACCCAGCCCAAGAACCTTTTCTTGTTACTGTATTGCCTTGGCAAGCGTGGTCCTCAAGCCCACATTCCCCTCACCTGGGTGTGTACAGCCAGCTAGCTGAGCCTGGTCCTAACTCTGCACATGGTTGAGAAAAACAGCCGCTGGGATGTGTGGCTTCCATCTTCAAACTGTCACATGAGTCAGGAAGATGTGGCCTTCTAGCTAGGCACAGCGCTGTCCTGAATTCTATCCGAATTCCGTTTTCAAGGGCAGTAGATTAAATGGGCTCTAAGTGGGACCCCTCTTTTCCAGAGACTGGGTGCTCAGACTGTGCCTGATGGGGGTGTTAATCCCTTGTGGAGCATGAGGTGACAGTGGAGTTTCCCCTGTGGCCAGAGCCCATTCGTCCATCTGATACAATGGGCAGCTGGCTCTTGGAGCCTCTGAGGATTTCCAGCCAACATCTGCACCATAACAAAGAAAGACAGGGAAAAAAAGAACCTTGCACATTGCTATTGATACACGGTGCTACCCTGAGCCCTTCAACCAAGGTGAAGTAAGGCCAACAGAATGACCATCACCTGCGGTGGAGCTCACATGTGTTTTAGCACAGCCACAGTTACAAAAGCCCAGGAGAGTTACCATAGAAAACCCTCCAGCCATCCGGGCGTTGGTGGTGCACACCTTTAATTCCAGCACTTGGGAGGCAGAGGCAGGCGGATCTCTGTGAGTTCGAGGCCAGCCTGGTCTCCAGAGTGAGTGCCAGGATAGGCTCCAAAGCTACACAGAGAAACCCTGTCTCGGAAAAAAAAGAAAAAATAAAGAAAAAAAAAAAAACCCTCCAGCCAATACAGACATGAAAGTGGGAAACTTCTACCACACCGAGGTGAGTCCACCAAGCTGAGCGCTGAGTGGCTGTGACCTGAAGGTTGAGAGGGCTTTCTAGATTCGCTGCCAGGTTGTCCATGTGAGGGCCTTTGCCTCAGTTGGACCTGGGTGACTAAAAGTTTTATCTTCTCCCACCCAGGAGCAGACACACACCACCCAAACCTTCATCCAGGGACCCCAGGAGTGGAGTATGGTAGTATTGGGGGACAGGGGTCTGGTCCCTTCATTGTTTGATCATGAGGTTACAGTATCCACACCGAAGGTTCCTCTTGAGGTCTGAGGGCTCACTGTATGTGTTCCAGCATCTCCCCCACAGCCCCCCACAGATGATGGATCGGAGGAACCAGGGTCGGAGACCTCTGATGCTAAGAGCACTCCAACTGCTGAAGGTGGGGCCTCCCTACTCCCACAAAGTCCTTCAGCCTGTGCTTCCCTTGCTTTGAGCTACCCCTCCTGGCTGGCTGCACACTTGATGCCACCCTCCTGGCTGCACTTGCTGCTTCCTGTCCTGCTGGATGAGATGTGCTTGCTCAATGCTTCACAGGGCAGTCAGCTCTTTGGGAGCTGGACCCTGCTTGGATGCCTGGCTCAACAGTGTGCGCACTGAGCATCATCATTGCGTCTACTCTAGGTGTTCCATGCTTGCAGAAGCTGGGCTGTGCACCACAGCAGGGCTCACACACAGCTCAGTTGGGTTCCCATCCTGTATCCATTACCCTTCATGACCCCCTCAGAAGCCCCGCCTTACTTTTCTTTCAGGGATCAACCAGAATGATCATTTGACTAAGGGCGGGCCAGGTCAGATGTCTCCCTGCTCGGGTGTCAGGAATGGCTTTGGTGGGGTGTCTTCATTTCTTGGGCTCTGGACTTTGGGCATGGAGTATGTTTCACCTCTTCTAATCTGTCCACTCCAGATATTTAGCATCTGGGTTGTCATGAAGCTGCTTATCTTTTTCCTGAAATGCTTCCTGGTCTCTCTTGCTTCCCAGTCTCTCTTGCTTCCCTTATCGGTCAGTCAAGACAACCATATTCTGCCGGGCAGTGATGGTGCACTCCTTTAATCTTAGCACTCAGGAGGCAGAGGCAGGCGGATCTCTGTGAGTTCAAGGCCAGCCTGGTCTACAGAGTGAGTTCCAGGACAGCCAGGGCTACACAAACAGAGAAACCCCGTCTCAAAAAAGTAAAACAAAGAAAAGACTACCATATATGGCTGCAGGAAACGGAAAGCCCTACTAACTGAAGAGGCTTGTTTGTCTGGCATCGTAAGATGTCTGCACCTGGGTATAGCTCCCGGTTGTCATTCATGTGCTTCTTACTCGTCTCCCGCCATCCTAAGTGGTTGGACTGTTGCTTCATAGCTAAAGATGGCTGCCGCACTGCCAAACACTGTACCTGCCTTGGACCAAGACCTATGGCTAGTGAGATGGCTCAGAGGATAAAGGTGCTCACCATGCAAGCCTGGTGACCTGAGTTGGTTCCCCGGAACCTGTGTAAAGGTGAAAGCAGACTCCACAACACTGTCCTTTAAGCTTCTACGTGTCATCATGGCATGTGCCCACATAGACACAGAATGCACATGTTCCATAGTGATGAATGAAAGTGCCAGGTGGTGGTGGCACACACCTTTAATTGCAGCACTCAGAGGCAGAGGCAGGTAGATAGCTGAGTTTGAGACCAGCCTGGTCTACAGAGTGAGTTCCAGGTCAGCCAGAGCCACACAGAGAAACCCTGTCTCAAAAACCCAAAACAACAATAATAATAATGGGCAGAATTAAAAAAAAAAAAAGATCCAGTGCAAAACAAAGTGGCCAAAAAGGACTCCAAAGCCAGAATTAAGAAAATGAGAGCTTTCTATAAGTCCTACCTGGCAGTTTCCACTTTTACTCATTGGCCAGAACTGGGTCTCTGGCTGGCAAGGCTGGGGATGTTGGGCATCTTGTTTTTCAATGTATTGACCAGAAGAAATCAAGGGAAAGGGGCATTGAGAATGGCTTCAAACTGACTGCCCGTAATACTGTCCTTCCATCTCCCTAACCTTCCCAGGAGGTTGGAAGGTCCACTCTGAGCCCTTTCTGCAGCCATGAACATTGTTTGGAAGTTCTGTTAGAGAATGAGAATTTAGCCTCCGAATCTCTCCCAGGATCTGCTTTTGGATAAATCCAGAACATGGCAAAGCTGGCTCATTTCTGGAGGATGCAGGTGGCATGGCCCTTAGCCTGGTGAAAACATCCTGGCCAGATTCCTTTTGCCCTCCCGAAAACCAGTGACGCAAGACATTTCCTGCTCATCCTGTTAGGACAGTTCTGCAGGCTGTCTGCTGCCCGGAGAAAGCCCTGAAACTCGATGCCAAACTTGGTTCAGGCTTCTCAAACATGGCTTTCAGTACCCTGTCAGCATTGTCCTGGAAGAAACTCCCACTGATGCTGTCTGGACCTGTACATGCGTGGGCCTCACATGCCTTACTCTCACCCTCAGGGAGGGAGGTAGCCTGGGCTGAGCTTTGCTAGCAGTTTTATCTGCACCAGAGAGGATCATAGTGAAAATGGCCTTTGTGGATAAGCTGTGTGGAATTCTGGGAATCTCTTAGAGCTGGCCACTCCTCAAGGTGTGTGTGCCTGGAATGCCTGGTGGAGAGGCAGAGGGCTCCAGACGACTCCTGAGCCAAAGTGTTTCCCTTGAAGAGATGCTGCCCCAGCTCGCAGCCCGTGATCCCCTATCTCTTGACTCCCAAAGGAGGCTGGACTCTGTACAGGAAGGACTTGGCCCGGTTGTTGCCACAAACGGAACTCTTGTGTCTTAGTTGGGTGTTGGCAGGACAGTTAGGAATGATAGAAGTTTTTAAGGTCACCAAGAGATGGCGCTCCGGTTCTGTAAACACAGAAGCAAAGGCTCAGAGGTGACCGTGCTTGCACCAAGCCTCACAGGAAAACCACAGGCTAGCTCTTTCTCAGCTTCCTCACACTGCCTGGGTCCCAGCCGCAGGCACCCTGCATTGCCATAAGGATCACACAGCTGCCTTCAGG